>NW_007579050.1:79700-92478 GCF_000690725.1 Stegastes partitus | reverse complement strand
TAAATTGGAAGAATAAATTGTGCCACACCATCATACCTGAGAACTCTGTCATTGGGTTTTGCCCGTGGTGTGTCTGTGCCCAGTACCAGGCATGTCCACCAATCAGCAGGCCTCCTCCCTCCGCCACAAAGTTTTGGATTTCCTGCACATGGTCATTGCTGTACGCTGTGCACACAAACACACTCAGGTCTTCCTTGAAGTGGGTCTTTTCACAATTAAAGCCTGACTTGTGGTAGAGATTGAAGGCGTCATGGAGGTTTGGCATCACACCAACAACCCCATTCCGGCCTTCATCCAGCCAGAGAATGGCGTTGTTCCAAAATGGAGCTAGTGTCTGTGAAGAAAGATGGTTATCCAACAAAGAGAGTGGTTTGTTCATCACATAAGAAATATTTGACTGATTGAGTTCATTTGTTTAATTCTGCAAGTCTCTTCTATTCTATCTATTCAGATGGAGTGAGATCTGATGACTGTGTAGGAATGTGAATCACATGAGTCTCATTTTCATAAAAGACACTGAGCAACATTAATACTGTGTTCTTGTAAATAAGAAAAACATAGAACATTATTGACAACCTACCTCTCGCCTCAAAAGTCCTTCATGTGTGATCACAACAACCCGTCCCTGGCCATAGTAGGCTCCTGCCAGAAACGCTCGTCCATCCTCAGTGGTACCGATGGGGAAGGCCAGAGGGCCGTGGATCAGAACCTCAGACGCTAGGAGCCCACCCTGGAGGTCAAACTCTGAAATGCCCCCCAGTAAGAACTCCAAGTCGTCCTCAAAATCCTTACCTATTCTGTATTTTAGAGAGATGGGAAAAGAAAAGAACTGTCACTGTCATGTACCAGTTTTTTGTAACTGTGCTCTGGCGTCACTATTTCAGCAACTACTTAAATGGTGTTAGATTTTGTAGAGGCATTCGTAGTCACCAGAGGACGAATTGAACTGACTTTTTGATCACCCACTGACGTTTTCTGTATCTACATCATGAGTTTGACCTTTTTGGATTTAGTGATGGCATTCATTCTCACTACATGAGATACCTGTGATGCAATGTCCTGCTATGCTGCCTTTCTGCATAAGACTGAGGGTTTCTATAGCCGTGGCGTCATAATGACGGTGTTAAAAGGTGGTTTGATTCAGGTAGCACGCCACTGAAGGCCTAGGGGTAAAATGCACGGCCCGCCACTGGATTTTAGAATACTGTTTTAACAGCTATTGAAAACATTGGTAATTCACACAGATATCAATGGTTTAAAATGGTTAAATCCTAATAAAAATACTCAGAAATTGGTCCAGACATTGATGACTTCCAGAGTATAAATTCTTATGATGTCAGTGAACCATTGAATTTTCTCTAAGTGTCAACATGATGCTGAAGTTTTGATGTAAATGCCTGCATTAAATATTTACAGTTACACTGATCTGGCATAAAACTTGGCGGACATGTTCAGGCTCCTATTAGGATGATTATAAGTGAACATTTTAATTTGTACTTTAATTTATAAATAGATGAAATAATGCCACTACTGTTTGCATGTTAAAATGCTGATTAAAGATGGCGATTATTGCTAACATTACACCCGTTAAACACCAACAGTGCTTAAGTGGAGCCTCACAGAGCAGCTAATATGCCATGTCTTGTGACTTTTAAGTTGTTATGAGAACTTTGAGAGATTGGTTTGTTTCCTTTGACTCAATAATCACACGAGTCAGCAAGAATAAGGCAATTTTGTAGAATAAACTCAACGCAAATTCAATTTAAAAAGAATGATCTTCTTGTTTTAGTCTAGACCATTAGATGCACATGAATACATTATTTAAAAACATAAAGATGACAAATGTAATGCACTGATAAAATATCACAGTATTTAGTGAATTATTTTGGCAGTTAATTCTGACATATTGCATGAAAACGTTTGCAATAATGAGTTAAAGTAACTGCTCCAAGAACAAGACGGGCCAAATGTGTGCAAAACCTTTAAGAACAGAACTGCTGTCAGATTACAGCTTAGAACCAAATAAACAAAGAAAGAGAAACCCACTTACACCACAGACATCCAGGAGGATGGGATGTGAGGGGAGACAAACAGGTACTCTGCTTCACCGTGATGCTCAGAGAAGTAGATTCCTGCCACCCCTGACACCTTGTTCCCATCATACAGAAGCAGTGTGTTCTCCTTCGGGTGACTTGACGCCCAGTGCCACGCCTGTCCAGCTATCAGCACTCCTCCTCCTGCTTTCATGAATGCCACCAGTTCCTTCGGGTCTGCTCCAACGCTGTAGGCGTCCGTCACGTAAACACCAACCCCCAGATCGGCCTTATAGGCTCCCACAACTTCTGCTTGGAAGCTGGATTTTCTGAGGTTATCAGCAACACTCTTGACGTTGTGGTGCAGCCCTACAGAGACGTTATCAGATCCATCTCCTCTCAGCCAGGTCAGAGCGTTCTCCACCAGAGCTGGAAAGGCCGTCAGGTAGCCCTCGTGACCCAGGACCACAATCCGTCCACGGCCATACAGAGAGGCCGCCATCAGGACCTGGCCTCGGCTGTTCATGGCCAAAGGAAAGGCATGTTCTCCAATCAGCACCAGGTCACTGGGAACACAAGGGCCCCGCAGGTCCAGTTCTTTCAAGCCTCTCATCAGGGAGCTGTAGGCTTCCTCATGGTGGTTTATGATGGGCTGGTTGGCCATGATGTCAAGGTGGAAGGCAAAGGTGCTTTCAGTGAGGTAGCATGTAAAGATGTTCTTCGATGGGTGGAAGTTGTGTTGCTCTGGCTGTCCTGTGGGAATAGAAAGACAAACGTTAAAGCATACAATAAAAGCACTACAACTGGTTCAGAGATTTAAATAGCTGTTCTCCACTTGTTGCCACTCCAACCCAAGAGCTGCAACTAAACACTAGTCAAAACCACAAAATTATTATTTTTTTCACCTGAAAGTTTGATTTTCCTTCTAGTGGGACGATCGGACTGCAGCACAGCAGCCAACCAGACAGGCAAGACCTCAAGAGAACGATCTGACAGGAAAACAGAAAGGATTGAAGTGAGAACCAGAACAGCAAGCACTTCAAGGAAGAGGACACTCAGAGGAGGGACTTCAGACAGCACCACTCAGTGACAGACTGCTGATGACGCCCAGGTCAACAACCGTGGAGACTACAGGACAAGACACCTGTACGGCAACATTCTCAGTGTGAACATTTCTAGAATAACACCTGTTGCTGCTGATGTGGACACACCCTGATTGATTAAAAAACCTGCTAAAAATGCAGCCTTTAGTCGTTTTATGGCATATTTTCCTTGTTTCTTAAAGAAGCTTATGACAAGTATTTTTGATTATTGTAATCATAACTATTACAAAAGTACAGCCATCATATATATTTTTTTATATATATAGACCATGCCCACGACCAGTTCTAGTTGAGGCACATGAGGTTGAACTTGTACAAAACTACAAGTACCTTGGGCTGTGGCTAGACAACAAGTTGGACTGGACAGGCAACACAGACTACCTGTACAAGAGGGGACAGAGCAGGCTGTACTTCCTGAGGAGGCTCCACCAGTCGGAGGTCGCCAGCGTCCTTTTTTTTGCCGTGGTGTGCCGGGGCAGCAGCACATCAAAGACGGACGTATCGAGGCTGGACAAATTAATCAGGCAGGCCAGTTCTACAGTGGCCATGAAACTGGACTCCCTGGTGACAGTGGCAGAGAGGAGGACACTGAACAAACTGCTGGCCATCATGGACGATGCCAGCCACCCTCTGCACACTGTCATCATCGCCCAGAGGAGCCAGTTCAGCGACAGGCTGCTCCTCCCCAGGTGCAAAACCAACAGGAACAAAAACTCCTTTGTCCCCCGAGCCATCAAACCGTTCAACTCTGAGCTCGGGGGGAGGGGGAAGAGCAGCAAGGGGGGAGAGGTGGGGAGCGAGGGGTGAGGAGTGAGGACATTGGGGTGAGACAGAGCATCATGCTATATCACCGGACTGTGTGTGATATGTTACTGCATCCAGTGTTATTATTATTATTATTACTATTGTTGTTGAATATTTACTGTTGTTGCTGATTTTTGTGTTGGTGTTGTGTTGTTTTTTCAAGTATAACAATTTCCCTGAGGTTTTACATCGAAGGGATCAATAAAGTTTTATTTTATTCTATTCTATTCTACCTCTGTGGAAACAACACAGCCATGTTTTCACTGTTGACACTTTTACAAGCGAAGCATTTTCTCACAAGTCTGCACATTGACTATAGAAAGATGTTTCGCCTGTGGTGGACAGTGCACTGTGAATGACACATTTCAAAGAAAAAACATAATTTTAACTTAGATTTGGGTGTTTTTCCTGAAAGGAGCCACACAAATCTGATGATTCTTGCTGTTTTTACAGTTTCTTATTCAGATAAATGCTGTAGTTTTGACATTATATGAGTTGAATTGTTTTTTTTCAACGCCATTAGAGGCAGTGAAGGCAACTGGATGGCTACAATCATTATTTTATTCAATGTGAAAACAGTAAATAGACAGATAAATAAGTCTAAGAAATGAGACAGTAAATATGTGAAGAAATGTAATCACTGTATACATATCGTTTTTATATTTGTTTGAAAAGTTTTTTTTTTTTCAAATGCCGACTTCATTTTGGGGGATTTTATTTCCTCATGCGTCATTTGTTCCATAACAACATTTGTTTGTTTGTTTGTTTGTTTGTTTGTTTATTAATGATGTTAATCTAGGGCACGGAGCAGGCACATGATGCAGACACACAATCATTTCTCAATCATTTTTCTCAGAAGATCCCTGTTTGGCACAAACGTCCGCACCCACTCGGGGAGGAGGATCTAACCTGAACGGTGACAACATTCAAAACATGAACTCCAAAAATGTCCAACAGATAGATAGTCATTACAAGACATCTAACTGATATGAAAGCTACTTAACAGCCCGCCTTCCTTTAAACTACACAAGTAAACAAATACAGAGTTAAAATATATTAAAGTCTACTAGTTACAGTCGTTTGTTTCCTCCTGCTGAGCGGATCCCTGGAAACAGCGAAGCAAGAGAAGGTGGGTCCAGCTTAGGAAGTAGTCAGGCCGGAACTTACGGAGAGTCGGTTTTTACACGGACGCATTTGTCCGATGGACAGCGGAGCCACTGCAAAATAAGCCCCCTGTGGTTTGTTTTAGCGCAAAAATCCACAACAACCAACTGTGACGGCACACCGACTATTTCAATAAGAAAAAACAGATAAATAAAGAAGAAAAACAAAAAAATAAAAGTCGTTTTGTGATACGAAGCGTCCCGGAGGCTGAACTTTCTCCGTCCCGGCTCATAATCGTGAGAAACGAGCTCTCAAACTCACGTTAGCGCTCAAAGCACCGCTACAGCAGCCCGGGAGCAGCTCTGGTCAGATGTCGTGCACGCTGGTTGGCGCCTCTGGAGCCCGGGTCCCTCTGGAGGACGGACGAGCTGTGGTTCTGGGCCGGGGTCCGGACACCGGGGTCACCGACAAGAAATGCTCCAGACACCAGGGTGAGACGGAGGGGCACAACCCAGTGGGTCGCCAAGCAGAAATTCAATCTGTCTGGTGGTCTGTGAGGTATCTGCTGTAGGTAAACAGTTCAGCCAGCCTCAGTAAAAGGCAGCTGGACTTTCCTTTTTGGTTCTTGAAGTTCAGGCCAGAACTGAGGAAGCCTCCTGGAGGAGATGAAACGTCTTCAAGAGCCTAAAAGACAAGTCCAGCTGGTTTTACTGAAGCTCTTAGGATGACCTGCTGGTTCAAAGCAGCTTCTCAGTGGTTGGAGATGTGCAGCGTGATGCTGGGAAACGGCAGCTTTAATAAAGTGCCCACATTCTGCTTTTTCTTTCTACCATCCTTTTGTGTGTGTAAATTAAAACATCTGCAGACCTACAAAGACAGAGTCACTGCCAGGTGGAGTTAGTGACCAGTCCCCACCCTCAAGCCCACACTCGAAACCTCCACAGACTCAAAAAGAGGAGACTGGTGTTACAGCTCATGTTGCTTGGAAACAACCCATCGCCCTTTCAAAAAGAGAAATTTGTAGTTGTGTTTCAATCAGAGTGCGATTCAATTCAATTTTATTTTATTTGTATAGCGCAGTTTACAACACATTACCACACACCGCTTAACAAAGTAAGATATAGACCTTACAAATTTAAACAGCTGCTCACTAGATTCCTCCATGTTTGTGACATGACAGTGTTTGCTGATTTTAGTTAACCACTAGAAGTTCAGCTACGTCACCAGTGTTGCTGTGAGTGATGGGTAGAAAGTCTGCTAACATCCAGACTGTGCATTTGGTGATTTGACAGTGGGAAAGTCCTGACCCAGTTTGTAGGAATGCACCTCGAGGTCTGTTAATGTGAATATTCAAATTGAAAACTCTGCTCCTTACCTCCCTGGACTAGCTCTGTGAAGACCAGGCTTGTCTGACACTACATATGTCACAACACAACATATCTGCACATCGCCAGCCGAGCATCTGGTTTAGTCCCTCCAATAAAGAATGAGCAGCTTCCTCACCATAGAAAAGCCAAGTCCCACCTTTTCTGCTGAGCCCCTTGTCTCAGAAACAATAAGTACAGGCGCCAATGGAAAACCACTTTATGAACGAATGAGCTGTGCTATGAATTAAACATACAAGTCGAGAGTGTCTGGGTTTGGGCGACACTGCACAGTGAACAACATCTCTCACCAACACGGCCTTTTGCTTGGCATGTTTCACCTTGTTCTTCCACGATAAGGTGTGACGGCCCTCTCCACCCCCTCAGCCCGCTGCTGTGGAGGAGGCGTGGTGGAGGGTCATCAGCTACACTGGCTCCACCTGGCCTCAGTCGCCCTCTTGAACAGCATTATGAGCTCAGCTGCTTCCCTCCCTGAGACGCCCGTTTGGTTTTGTTGCTGATGGATGCTTGCTTTGTTTTTGCACCATGCATCACTGATTTTTCAGCGCATGCACTCATTCACGCTGCTGATCCTGCTCTCCACACATGCCATTGTTCTCTACAGTCTTCTGTACAAGTCGTTTCATGTTGAGAGCATGTGAACACGTGCAGCAAATCTGTTTTGGTCTCCAGCAGCTTGTTATGATGCTGTCACTTTTACAACTTTTGTGTGTGTAGTCTCTAGTGATATATCTAATAGTACTGGTTCTTTAAGGCAGTAAGTAAGTATATTAATACTTTCATGACATAACAGACGGTTAGGAACACCACATCCATTTACATAGTAAACAAATGAGCCCCACCCGCTTCAGAAGTTCCTGAATCATCCGTGAACATTTGACCTGGAATTATCCAGTAGCAGAGACAAGTCTGTGTCATACAGCCTCAGTAATACCTGCTCACATGCAGAGTTTTGAGAATTTATAAAGTGAGGAGGATACAATTACACCTGCAGCACTTTAGATGAAGTTAGGGGGTTAATTAGTTGACAGTCAGCTGAATCATTCATTTGTTGGTCAACAGAAAATTAAATGACAACGAGACCAGACTTTCCTGTGTTTTGTTTTATTGCAGACTGAATATTTTCAGTGTTAGTTGGAGCCTTATAGACGTTAAGCTTTTTGCTGTGCATTAAATATCCTTTGAACAACCATATTGGCATAAAAAACTGGGAATAAAAGGTGACATCATCAGTAACAGTCATTAACATGTCAGAAAATACAAACACATTTAGGAAAGAGTCCGTTGACGCCTGCAAACCGATCAGTGTCTGTCAGCTAGTAATCTGATGGTTTTAGTTTGACACTAATACACACACCAAAACGCATGTGTTGTACAGATTTGAACACTTACTGTGTTTCTTTCAGTGAAGGCGGTGGCTTGCTTTGCAGACCAGACGGTGCTTGTTACTCAGGTATGAAACAAAGCCGAAGCCCAGCCCAGAGTTATATTTAGCCTACCTGTGAAAGTAGCCCTTGTTCCACTTTATGTTTGTATGATATCTGATGTCAGCACAGTTTTCTCTTTACTGCCGTGTTATCTCAAAGCTCGTAAACTGATTGTAGGCAAATACTAGAGTCCACTGTTCACTGCTTGTGTCCTTTTCCCTACAGCTGGGAGCTAATCCCAGTTTCCTGGATAGTGACAAGCTGGGCCGGGGACAGTCTGGTAAACTCGCCCACGGAGGCACCCTCTACCTGGTCAACCAGGACCATCCGTTCACACTGAAGTTCTCTCTGAGCTCAAACGGAACAACCTCCAGCTCTGCACAGAGAGGACTGAAAGCCACAGACAAAACCAAAGGAGGGAGGAACGGCAAAGCAAAAGAGGAACAGGCGAGTCCGACGCCCAAGCGCAGCATCAAGGACTTCTTTCCCACTTCCCCCATGAAGGTAAAACATGTGGCACCATTTGGTTATTGAGCTGAAGCCGAGGTGGCGCATTGTTCTAAGTTTTTTATTTGCTTCTTCCTGTAATGTTACAACAAATGTGAAAAGAGGGGCGCTGTTTTTATTACTTTCCTGTTCAGTCATCTAAGAGGCGACGGAGCCCAGAGAGGGGACAGACCGAGGAGAAGCGCCGAAGAAAAGAGGAGGCCTCAGATAGACAGATGAAGGAGGATGAGGAGGAGGATGAGGAGGAGGAGAGGCTGGCTGAGGAAAAGCTCAAGCATCTGCAGGAGTTTGCTGAAAAATCTGCGACAGGAGAAAGTAACAGCGTCGGACCTTCGTCTTCCTCATTGTCTTCAAAGGCGTGTCTGAAGAGCAGCTGGCAGCAAACAGGAAACCTGATGCTTTATACTGCAGCTGGTGTCAAAGCCAGTGACAAGGTGGGGACTGTTTCAGACCAGCCTCTAATAAAGGTTGTCTGCATTAGGTGGTGCTCCCAGGGTTGGATTTTACAGAATTAAATATTATTATTTATGATAAGACTTTTCTCTTTAGTATAACTCTGCAAATTAAAAGTATATAAAGTATAAATGTAGTCATTTCAAATGAAAATTAATTTATTTAAATTATGTTTAACTGCATGTATATTAAAGCTAAAACTGTCAGTGTTCAGCAACCTTTCATGCAACAACATGAGACACAAACACAAGACATTTAATCACAGGCTTGTGATGCAGAAGTTATTAAGTTGTCACATAATACAGCTAAAGTGTCTCCTCTGCCTCCAGGTTGCTGGGTTTGACATTGATGGCTGTATTATCACCACCAAGTCTGGCAAAGTCTTTCCCACTGCTCCAGATGACTGGAGGTATGTCTGCACTGCACAACCTTCCCCGTTTACTGTTATCTGTAGATAAGACCGTTCCCAGGTCAGTCCAAGTCAGAGCTCTCACAGCTTCAGTTGATCCAGAGTGCTGCAGCAGGTTTGTAGCACAGAAACAGAACTCCAGTTCTCAGGTCAAAATATTGACCAACCAGTTTGTCATGAATTCAACTTCAAGATTAGAAAAAAGATAAGTTGGTTTAGGTGCGGGCTGCAAGGTGGCGCAGTTGGTGGGGGCACCGGAATCTTTCTGCGTGGAGTTTGCATGTTCTCCCCGTGCTGCGTGGGTTCTCTCCGGGTTCTCCGGCTTCCTCCCACAAGGTCCAAAAACATGTTGAGATTAATTTGTGGCTGGGATAGGCTCCAACCCCGCCGCGACCCTAGTGCGGTGTATAGCTAATGGATGGGTAGATGGTTTAGGTGCTTGATAGTCTGACTCACCAGATGCAGGATGCCAGTTTAAGCCACCACTCAGTTCAGTCGGCTATGTTCCTCCTTCAGCTGCACGCAAAATTTCAAGTGTTGCAGAGGTTTCAGGTCATGCAGTGAGGCAGCTCTGTTAGTTTTGCACAATTCCACCCGTCACTGTTTTCGCTTCGCCCCACATACGACGGCTGTGATTTGTTTAAAGAAATACGAACAAGCCCGACATCAGAATGACAGCGTCGGGCGGCCAAACCTTTACGTCACACAGAATGTACTGGCAAAGCAAGACCAGGGACTCAGCAGATGTGCTGACCCAGTATAACGCTCTCTGGACTCTCCAGGCCAGATTACTGACCACTGCCAGAGTTAAACCTCAACATGGTGAAGCTGAATGTGGCTTCTTTGTTACTCAGATGCCAGAAAAGCTCAAAACCTACCTTTTTACCACTACTTTTAATTAATTTTCTATCATATTAAACATACTTGTTAAGCTATTTTTTGCCTGTGAACTCTGTATGTCTTTGGGTATAAAATGTGCGTTGTGTTGAACTACCAGGATCCTGTACCCTGAGATTCAGCCCAGACTGGCCAGCTTGCTCAGAAAAGGCTACAAGGTGAGGAGGCGCTAAATGGTTGCTAATGTCCTTGAAGCTTTGCATGATTAAAGCCAGTGAAATGCTACAGTTGCTCTGTTCCTGCAGGTGGTGTTCTTCACCAACCAGATGGGGATCGCCAAAGGAAAACTGAGACCAGAAGTGTTCAAGTCTAAAGTGGAGGACATCCTGAGCACGCTGCAGCTGCCGGTGCAGGTCGGTCATGTGCTCGGTTGACTTTCATCATCTCTCCAAACACTGAGCATAAAAAATATTCACTTTAGCACGAAAGTGTATTTTACTTAACTGGATTAAAGACAAACCACCAACAGTAGCACAGTGGTATAAGGAAATGTTTAAAGTATTACCAATGGAAAGAATTAGTGCAAAATTGAGTGGCAATGTTGACACCTTTTTGGATCTATGGCGCCCTCTATTGGAATACTTGCCCGGGGACTTGAGCGATCTCCTTCGGAGGGGTACGGGCTTGATGTGGAGAACTTTGGGCCTTGCCGTTTGAATACGGATAAAGAATGATTGGGGCAAATTATTTTTTATTTTTGTTGTTGTGGCAACTCAGACTGCCCACTGTCCATTGTTCTGTATTTTTATTTATTTTTATTTTATTTTATTTTATTTTTAGTTTGGTTTTGTGTTTTTTTGATAATAATATGTGAAAATTTCAAGAAAATATATTTACAAAAAAAAGTAAATTAATATTCACATCGTGTCTGTATCTCAGGTGTTTGTGGCGACCGGTCCGGGGATTTACCGGAAACCAGTGATGGGAATGTGGAACCACCTGTGTGAGAAGGTAAATGTCAGTGTAGGTCACAGGGACACACACACTGTAAT
The DNA here is from genome assembly GCF_000690725.1 of Stegastes partitus. NCBI lineage: Eukaryota > Metazoa > Chordata > Actinopteri > Pomacentridae > Stegastes > Stegastes partitus. The sequence goes on along the minus strand of NW_007579050.1, from coordinate 81,364 downwards.
TAAAGAACCACACCTTAGTGAAAGGTATCTGCACAAAGAATTAATTACCAGCTGAGTCACAGAAACTGCCCTCGATCGTTCCTCAACTTTGTTTTTCTGTTGTCTTTGGACATTTAGACGATAAGCTGTCTGGTCTGGTCCTAATGGTTTTGTGTTTGCTTGTCCAGGCCAACGACGGCGTCGCTGTTGACAAGAAGCAGAGTCTGTTTGTTGGAGGTGAGTGAACCTGGATGTGTTGAAACAGTGATGAACAAGACACGCTTAAAGGTTGTTGTCTCATCTGATGTCACACAAACATGGACATTATGTTGATCTACATTTTGAAAATTAGACTTTCCGTCCAGTCTTTTCTTTCCCACATGGCTCAGCCTTTGGCCCCGTGTTCGCTTCATATCTGTCGCCTCTTAGTCATCATGTCACCTCCGGGCTCCTCCCACTGCTACACCGATCACACCCAATTGTACGTCTCGTTTAGACCTGACAGTCTTGACAATCTAGATCCTCTGCATTGCTGCTATTAGGAGCAGGATTACTGCTCATGTCCTGCAGCTGAAAATGGACAGGACTGAAGTCCTGGTCAGATTTCTCACAGTATCACTCCCCACGTTGGACCAACCACAGTCAACACACAGCAGTCAACCAACAGCCTGGGAGTTGTCTTTGATCAAAACCTCAACCTTAATCAAATCAGAAGTAACGCTATTATCCAGACTATTGTCCAACGTATCCACACTTTCATTTCCTCCCACCTGGACTGGATTTATTCCTCTGTCTAAATGATGTTTTCCTGGTTACAGTCAGCTCACAAACACTCAGCACAGGGAGCACAATCCTCCAGCCCTGGCTCAGCTACGCCGGCTCCACGTGCATTACAGAATTCAGTTTAAGGTTCTGTTCATTACTTTTAGATCTGCACATGGTCTGGCTCTGCTTTGCATCTCATAATTATCAACCCCTTATTCTGCAGCGTGATCGGACAATATATGTCTTTTAGAAGCTCCACAGTTCAGGCTTAAAACGATGGAGGATCGAGTCTCACAGTCAGAACTGCTCAGTCTGTTAGTAAAGCTTTTGAAACTATTATTTCCCTTCATCCCAAACGTGCACACACATCAGCTGACTGTACCTCTGTGCCCAGATGCTGCAGGACGACCAGAGAACTGGGCTCCGGGGAGGAAGAAGAAGGATTTCTCCTGCAGCGACCGTCTGGTGAGAGCTCTGCTGCTTTTTAACCGTCTGCTAAATTGTTTTGACCTTAAATGTCATTTTAAATGTCATTAATTACTACAGATTTAATCTCTTTCGTGTGTTTCAATGGAGAAAACGTTGTCTTCCTCCTTGTCGCTGTAGTTTGCCTTGAACATCGGGCTGCAGTTCCACACCCCAGAGGAGTACTTTCTGGGCTGGAAGAGCGCCCCCTACAACTTGCCTGAATTCGACCCTGTCAGTGCAGTATTGTCTACACTGTATGATAATATATTTGTAAGTGTTGTCTGCGGTTGGTTTATCGTTCTCTTTATCTGAATCACTAGAGGAAGCTTGACTCGGCTGCCCAGCTGTACGACCCACCGTCTGCCTCTCTCACCTCCAGCAAGACAGAAGTCATCGTTGCCGTTGGTTTTCCTGCATGTAAGAGAAACTTTATTTGGCTTTTCTGGTTTCTC
>NW_007579050.1:59875-79390 GCF_000690725.1 Stegastes partitus | reverse complement strand
GACCCTAGTGAGGATTAAGGTGTAGAGATGATGGATGGATGGATGGATGGTTTCTCTTCCCACCAACACCATTATGATGCTCCCTGTTCTTTTCTCCACAGCTGGTAAATCCACCTTCTTCCATGCTCACGTTATTCCGAAGGGCTACGTCTACGTCAACAGGGTGAGTGGATCGTATGTGAGCAGTCGGTTCAACGCCAAACTCCCCAGAACATCTGGTTTTATACAACAGCATTGATGTCATCAGATAGAGATGATTGTCATTGTGAGTGTCTTCTGTCTGCTACTGGGCCTTCTGCCTTTGTTTCTGTATCAGGACACTCTTGGTTCCTGGCAGAACTGTGTGTCGGCATGCCAACGGGCTCTGAACGAGGGCCGCAGTGTCGCCATCGACAACACCAACCCAGACCCGGAGTCTCGTAAACGGTAACGCACAGCTGTACATGTGTGTGAGTGTGTGTCTGTTTGCTCATACACTCAGGATCCACCTCAGTGGGTACAGCGCCATGCAAACACAGTTCAAGATCGTAATGTCTAACGTGCTGATGGACGATGACTGTGTTTCTCATTTGACAGCTGCGAACAGAAAAATGATTCAAATAGGTATAATAGGCAGGTATAATCTTCCAGAGGGATCCTTTACTGCAGTGAAAGTACGAACACCACAATGTAAAAATAGCCCGTTAAATCTAAAAATCCTGCATTTATAGTAAAAGTATGTAAGTGTAATCAAGGAAATGCTGCTAATTTATTGAAAATAAAAGCACTCAGTGCAGAAAGATATTCCCTGTGACCATAACTTGTAAGGATCACGAGCTTCCAGTGACTTCTATAAGTCTTAATTTTCTGTGGTGGAATCATTGAAGCACCTTTGTCACATTACACAATCATGCATTTTGATTCTTTCTTAGATTTATTAAAGGTCTTTTGGAAATATTAGAAAATCTGCTGGTTTAGAAATATACACAAAGCGCTGCCTGTCTTTTTAGCTGTTTACACACTGTCGGGCACTTCAACACATTTTGATGTGAACAGTAACTATAATTTTCAGATAACTGAAGCAAAAAGTTTAATGTTTTCCTCTTAAATGTGGAATTCAAAAAGACTAAAGAATTACCTCAAATTAGCACTAAAGTACACTACTTAAATACATGTACTTGGCTATAGTCCACCACTGATTGACTGAACAATTTATTTTGCACCAAAGGTTTCTGTTGCCGTGGTTACGATGTACTGCAGTAACTGGATGTGTTATTCTCAGATATAACAAAGGCTGAGATAGAAGAGGCTGTAAAATCAAGTCACTGCTCTTCGTACCTTATTTAATAGAAAAGGAAATGTAATGTAGACATGTTGCTATGGTGATATTCCTAAATTTAAAAAAAGAATGGTGTTATTTATTTGAATAAAATGAACTTTTTACAACCCAACAGGTTCGATCATAAGGTTTTTAATGACTTAATTTCTCCATCAGTCTAAATATTGTGCGTCATGATCCTGCTGCTGTTTTAAGTTTTGTGTCACCAGTAGTCTGTGCGTGTTCGCAGATACGTGGACGTGGCAAAGGCAGCCGGAGTGACTTGCCGCTGCTTCCACTTCACCGCCTCTATGGAGCAGGCCAAGCACAACAACAGAGTACGACTCACCTCTCTATGCCTGCCGTTAGTTTCATCCTGGCGATGACGCTTGTGTGTTTTTTAATGCGACATTGTTGTTCACAGTTCAGGGAGATGGTTCCATCGGACACCAAACACGCCAAGGTCAACGACATGGTTTTCTACGGCTACAGGTAAACCACCTGGTCACATCTTCACAACCTGCAGATTCATCTTTGCTACACGGATCATTCTGATTTCTGTTAATAAAACCGTGTCACAGTGACCGTTCTCACCACTCTGCTCCGTCTCTCTCTCTCTGGACAGGAAGAACTTTGTGGCTCCTGCTCTCTCCGAAGGATTCTCTGAGATCCTCCAAATCAACTTTGTGCCAAACTTCAAAGACAGCCAATCAGAAACCTTGTTCAGACAGTTTTCTGAGGGCTGACTGGACACCGCTTTTTAAAGAAGGAACAAGTCAGCAGATGCCAACACGTTTTTGTTTTTTTGTTTATTTCAGCTGATACACTGTCTGCTGCATTAGCCGATATCTGTGTCACCGCTCTGTCTGACTAATTTCCTGTACCTACACCGTCTCCACGGTTACGCTAACTAGACTTTTGCAAGAAACCATGCACATGAGTGTACAGATGTAGTTTTGTTCAGCATGTAGGAGTAAAAAAATGAAATGGAAAAAGCAAGTAAGAATATCTTTTATACTGTACGTTGTGTGTGATTTACTGCACTGCTGCTGCTCTAAACACTGTCACTCAGTTAGACAATAAAGCTTTGAAATCTACCCACGGTCACTTCTTTTTTGATTCAAAGTCTGCAGACGGGTTCTGGATCCACTCAGTTGATCTCTGGCAGGAACTGAATCTCATTGCCCAGGTGCTTTTTGAGCCACGGCATTATCTTGAAGAGGTCGATGTGAAAGTCCCGAGCCTCAGGAGGCGGCTTATTGCTGCTGTATCCTAGAGCGCACACATCCATGATGCCCCAGCTCAACACCCCCACCTGCAGGGGAAAGCAGGACAAACATGCATCGGATGGTGACTGCACAGTGCAAGAAAAGGCACTCAGCAAAACTGACCTGAAAGTAGCGCTTTCTCTTTTGCAGAAACAGGGATCCACCAGAGTCACCTACACAAAAAGAGACGTGTAACTGTTAGGTGAATTGGCCCAGATTGGTAAGACTGCATCCAGGAAGTGCAGAGTCCAGACCTTTGCAGGCGATAGCGTCCTTGTATCCCGCGGTGCCTCCAGTGCAGAGGAATGTGTCCGGTACATACTCGTCCAAAGTCACATCTGTGGGCTCTTTAAGTGTTCTCCTGGCCTTCTCCACGCAGTCGGGCCTCTGTAGAGCAGCAAAGAATACGCTGTAACCGGTTTATAATCATTCACTCATTATAAGCATAAAAGCTAAATCAGCTCTCACCTGATTCTCTGTGTGAATGTGTGTCTCTTTGCGTTCCGACTGACTGACGGATTTCTTATGGATGAAAAAGGCAGAAGTCTCCTTGTGTGCCAGTAGTTCCTTCTCTGGTAACGAACATCAAATTCACTCAGAATCCAGTTCAAGTTAATATCAATAACCCTTTGCTCACATTAAAAAAAAAAAAAGGAAATCCTGAATCCTCATCACAAAACACACTCTTGTTTCATTTAGGTCACATACTGTGCTCGTCACAGGTGGAGTTGAGCTTCCTCATGGCCCGGGAGCCCGGTACGGTACACGGCAAGCAGATGGGTCTGTTGTACAAAAGACATGACATGAGTTTTCTTCACAGGAGAGGAATACAAGAATACACAGTTGGCACATAAACCTCTCTTATAAGAAATATTTGTTAAGCTTGTAAATGGGGCAGACATCTAACGTAGCTGTTTAGTTACAATTAAAGGAAGTGTCTCAGTGAGGAGTCGGATCTCCGTGTGCTGCCAGAACAGCGTCGGTGCTACTTGGGATTGATTCTCTGAGCTGTACTGGAGGGATGAACAGATACTCCCTCTTTAGTGTTGTAATGATGGAGTTGGAGAGCACTCTTTATGACGCTGATTTCAGGTGTTGAGCTACGCTGAGGTCTGGAGACTGTGAAGGCCACAACCTGGGATTCACATCAGTCTTTATCAGATCATTCAGTGACCGCTCGTGTTCCACAAATGGGGACTTTGTCATCCTGAAAGGGACCATCAGGACTGAAATGTTTATCATAGGAGAGGGACAAGTGGGCCGAAGCATGCCAGCATAGTTCACCCTACAGCACCAGAACCAGTAGAGCCCGTCACTCTAGGAGCAGAGGGTTCATGTGTTTCCTGTATTTTATCACCAGTCTGTCCCGGCATCCCTGGTGGTTTCTTTGGTGTGTCTTACCGGGCCTTCCAGGAGAGCGGGATGCTGCTGTTCACCTGTACCAGAGCCACATCATACTCATAGAACTCAGACACGTTTCTGTGTTTCAGTGTGTTGATGTTGTACGCGGGGTGCATGATGATTCTCTTGAACATCACCACGCCGCCACCTGGGAACCAAAGAAACAACCGGTTAACATCTGCCTTTCTACTGAATGTAGTCGTGTGGTGGAGTTTATGATTTTGTCCCTACAAGGATGCTTTATGATAGCAATGTGCAATTAAAATCAGGTGTCTGCATTAGAATGGACTTGAGCAGCGTCCAACCGTTCAACCTCCTGGATATTCCAGTCTGTACATTTCTCTCCTACATCTCTGAAATATGTATTCCGTCGTAACACTCACCGTACTCGATGTCCAGTTGCGTTGGGACTCTGCCTTTGCTCTCTCTGGCAAAGCAGTGAGCAGCTGTCAGCACCCAGTTCGGGCTCACAATGGATCCGAAACAGGACTTTTCAGGCCCCCATTCAGACTACAGGGGGAAGAGTGTTGATGTGTGAAAATCAACTTAATATATCAAAAAGAAAAAAAAAATCTCTATTGTGCTTTTAGTGAGAGTGTGGAGGGCTCGTACTGATTTCAGAGCCACGTGCCAGGGCTGGGTGTAGGCCGCTGAGTGCTTGGAGACGACTTCCTGAGCGATTCCACACATCGTCACACTCTGGTCACCTGTTTTATCAATGGTTGTACATCAGGAACTAAACACGCTATTTTACTTTCATGTTGAAAGATGTGCTAAATGATGGTTCTGTGCCTTAAAGCTGAGCTCCTACTCACTGATGATGCTGTTGAACACCCTTCCCAGCATTTTGTAGTTTTTCAGAATGAACAAATGCTGCTCGCTGGGTTTCTTTGAAGCCAAAGAGTTCAACTCTTTTTTGTTGACTTTCTCCCCGATGCCAAACACATAGATGTCTGAAAACACACACAAAAATGCACACTGTACACACACTAGACCTCTGCATGCATGATTTGTCATGTCTGTCAAGTTTCTGTTTTGTATGCACGTTTTATGTCTTATCTTTCCTGTTTTATTTTGACGTCACTTCACTAGTTTCTGTCTCAGCTTTAATTCCTGCACCTGTCTTGTCTCACCTGTTCCCTGATTACCTCCCCGCACCTGTTTCCCATCTCCCCTCATTACCTCGTGTATATTACCCTGTGTGTCTCACTGTCTCGTCGCCAGTTCGTCGCACTTTCACAGTCTTCGTACCAGCGTTTACCAAGTCACAGTCTGTTTGTTACGGCCTTGCTTCTGTTTTTGGACCTTGCCTTTTGCCTCTTGATTTTTGGATACCTCTGACTGACCTTCTGTGTACCGAACCCTGAACAGTAATAAACCTGCCTTGTTGCCTGAACCTCTTCTGTGTCGAGCATTTGTGTCCAGTCACTCTGTTCTGTGTGAGTTCATGACATGATTTCTTATTGCCTGTAACCGGTGATGCAGTTGCACTCAGTAAAAGCAGATTTAACACTAAAATGTACACTGTTCACAATCATTTGAAGTTAGATATTTCATTGAGTTGGTACCGAGCATCGTCTCCAGTGCGTGATCGTCGAGTGAGTCCTTGTAGCCCAGCAAGTGGCGGATCCGAGCCAGAGCGATCTGAGGCCGGATCCCTGTGTTGGAGTGGCCTGCAGGCAGAAGACATCAGGAGAGACTGGATGGTAATTCTAAAATTAAATGCGTGCGTTTGTGAGACTATCCTCGTGCTCTTTTACCGTCTGTTTCTATGATGATGATGTTCTGAGTCTCATTGAAGTGGTTGGTGGCGCTGTTTTGCTTCAAGTAGTTGATCTCCTCGCTGACACTGTGCAGCGCAGAGTAGAGGTTGGTGCCCGTCTTACGCCCGTGGCCTGCACATGGACAAAACACTGAGTAAAGTAACCTGACAGATCACTTATTTAACCGTTGAGAATCGTGATTAACGACACTGACTCGGGCGTACTTGAAGACATCACCCTGCAGCAGGTAAAAGACAGTCAGTGAAAGAAAGAAGGAGCAATAAGCAAAGTCCTACTGTGGTAGTCGAACTGCATCAGATACCATATGACGTCCTCGGCGCTACTGCTTGTGTCCGTGTCCGAGATGTTCACAATGTTTTTAGTCTCGCTGGCAAACGACACCACGTGGAAGTTCATCTGTACGTCGTAGCTGTCCAGCTGGAGAGGAAATGAAAAAGACACGTAGGTTTCACAACCGCCGAACTGCTTTATTTTGAAGCTCAGTCTTTGGCACATGAAATCACTGGGTACAGACCTTTCTGATCAGAGCAACGGTGGCGTCTCTGGACAGTTCAAAGTCCTCCTTCCTGATGCTTCCAGATGTGTCCAGGAGAATGTAGACGTTCATACGACTGCCTTCAGACACTTGGAAGGTTCGGCCAAAGGTTGTGCCCTCATCTTACGCACACAATGTAGATTTTTAACTTAGCAGATGATTTGTAGAGCAACTTTTTATACATCCACAGTGTTTATACATTTATTTATTTTTCAGTTTTTTTTATTTTTGCTTTTTAACTTTTAATCATGATAAATTTGTTTTTGTTTGTTTTGTTTTTTTTTGACAGAAATGAACAAAAAAACAGATTCTTTCATGGTAAAGTGAAAACAGATTCCAACAAAGTAATGTCAAATAATTTAAAATGCAAAATAAGTGACTGCATTAGTATTTGTTCACTTCCAGTCAGTGTTTAGCAGATGCATCTATGGACACGTCTCAATCAGCCTTGCACATCTGGACACTGCAATATTTTTCTTCATTCTTTAATTCAATTCAATTTTATTTATATAGCACTAATTTACAACATGTGTCATCTTCACATGGTCAGGTGAAGGCCTTGTGAATTTTAAACAAAGGAGAGAACCCAACGATCCAAAGCCGTTTTCGGATTCCCTCAGAACAAGCAGTCGGCCACTTTCACTGAGCTGTGTGACTTCTGTGTTGAAACAGGTGAGTCGCTCTGAAGGGGTTATATCCAATACTTGTGTGATCATTTGTTTCATTCTTTAAATAACTGACATTGCTTTGTAGAAATCAACAAGTGGGAAAACTCCCAGGGAGGGTGAGCACTAATACCAACCTTTCTTTTTGGAGTCTGGTGAGAGTACGTCCATCAACCCTGCCAGTGATTCTGCCATGGCTGCAGCCACTCTACTAGGAGAGTCAAAGGAGTGTGGGCCTGCAGTAAAGCACAAAACCACTGAAGCATGAGGGTTTATTCAAAATATAACAGATGTCTATGTTCTGATGGTGCGCTGCTTTGATGCCGTGCAGCAGCAGGTTGTGTCAGAAGAAACCATCCATGTTTCAGCAGCTCAGCCCAGTTATCTGTTCTGGTCTTAGGAGTAGTTTCTTAAACCTAAACTTGACACACCTTGGCACCGCGGTGCCGAGCCGCTCCACTCCCTGTTCTCCAGGCAAACCCTCTCAGCTGAGCCGAGCAGGTCCAGACCAGCCTGGCACTGGTAAATCACCTTCTCTCCGGTGTGAAAGCGGCCAGCTGACCTCTGGGCTCCGGGCGGGACTCCTGGATCGCTGCAGTCGTCCGCTGCGTTCAAAAAGTAGTTCTTGTTTTAAACATTTTTAAAGAAGATTTGTGCTTCTAAAATGTTCAGATCTTTATTTATCATGAAAGATGATTAATGAGGTGTTTTTAGTCACCAAAACCTACTGTATGCATCTGTCCTGAAAATGTGTTTATAGGATTTATGTTTTACTGTTTATTTATCAAAAGCTGCTTTTCAATACAAACCTCAGCAAGTATGAAGAACTGGGAGCAGGCTCTCATGTCAGTGGATATCATCTTAATTATTCTCTATTCCACTGATGTTAAATGGCAAACTACAGACACACGTCACTCACAGACTGCATCATGAGTACGTGATGCTGTGTGTCCTCACCGTGGTTGTCACAGACCGGAGTGGCTCCCGTCCACTCCCCAGAGTCGGTGCAGTTCCTCTCTGCCGACCCCTGCAGGGTGAACCCTTCCTGGCAGGAGAAGCTCTGCGTCGCCCCAACACGGAACCACTGCTCTCTGGGCCAGAAGTCCCCGTTGTCCAGCTGGAGCTGAGCAGGACACAACACATCTGGATGCAACGGAGAGACAGATGTACAAACGATGGAGGAGGACGACGCAGATCACAACAATGCTTCTGTGCATGAGACTGAAGGGATCATCATTCAGAACATTACCTTTGCATCTGGCGCTGGACACAGGTCTGCCGTTGGCCAACCTCATGGCGGACCACTGGCCATCAGCACCGCAGGCCCTGGAGCTGACTGGGAATGGGTACTGGCCCGGGCCACAGTGGTAGGTCAGCACGCTGCCCTCCAGGCCTCCCTGAGCAGGAAACATGCTCAAGTAACACAAAGCTTTCTGGTAAAGACATGCTTGTGTTGCTTCTCTTTTCCAGGCCTTTTAGTTATAATGAAGTCGGTGTTGTCAGCTTCCATACATGCTTTACACTTTGATGACTTTATCACTGCTATGAATATGAAATGCTGTTTTTCACTTCCTTCTTCCCTGTTTTTGGTCCCAGTCATCTCGGCTACTTTGGAGTGTTTAAAGACCCCTCTGTCACTAAATCAGGTCAGGGGTTAAACCAACGACCAGAGAGGAACTTTAAATTAGGCAACAGGAAGCTTTCCAGTAAAGATATTTTTATGCTGTTTCACTTCTAGGCCGTCCAGTTCCTCTTTGCTCAGACCAGAACATGACCTCCGGCTGGCCCTAAACACCTCTAAACGCACTATCGAACCAGACAGCTGCTCTAGATGGCATCGCCTTGGCCTCCGGTTCTACTGTAAAGAACCTTGGAGTTATTTTTTACCAGGACATGTCGTTCAGTAGCCATGTAAAGCAAGTTTGTAGGACGGCCTTCTTTCATTTTCTGTAAAATTTAGGAACATCCTGTCTCAGAGTGATGCTGAGAAACTATAACTTCTAGACTGGACTATTGTAATTCCGTATTATCAGGATAACTCTCTCAAAAACCTTCAAATGCTGCAGCCAGGGTTCTGACAGGAACCAGTAACAGAGATCATATTTCTCCCGTATTAGCTTCTCTTCATTGGCTCCCTGTAAAATCCAGGAAAGAATTTAAAATCCTGCTTTTAACATATTAAACTCTTAATGACCAGCTTCCATCTTATCTTAAAGACCTTATTGTGTCGTATCATCCTAACAGTAGCACTCCTGTACTTTACCATGTTAAGTGCTGTGAGATGGCATGTGTTGAAAACTGACTGTAAGACTTCCAGAGTTAGTATTTAGAACCTTATATACATAATGCATGACTGACTTTGTCTATTTATTCTGCTAAACAAGAATCCTATCATTTGCTAATATTTTAATTCAGATTTAATACATGAGAAACAACACACACACATAAACATAAAGTGTCACCTCAAAGCTTTAACCTCTCATCCTGACTGGTGGATATAAACAGTGAAGGTGTACAGAATGTTTTTTACCTGAGAGTAGGTGACATGTCCATCTTTGATGCTCTCTGTGACCGAGCAGTTCAGAGGCTGCGGATTCTCGTGAACATCATCCTCATAGTTGTAGTCGTAATCCTGCAGAGACGCTGGAGAACACAAACAGCTCATATGGCACCAATCCACATAAATCTGACAAAATCAAAAGCACCTAAAAGTGAAATGCTCACCCTCCTGGATGAAAACGAAGAGCAGGATCCCCAGTAAAGGCTTGACATACATGACCAGACTCTGTAGCTGCTGGGTTTTGGCCTCTAAGTGACAGAAACTCCAGCAAGAGTGTCTGTATCGACCAGTAGTCGGCAGTTTTATTTGGAGACTGACTACCCATTAACACAGCAGCACCAAACAAGGAGGGAAGGCTTGAGCAACGTAGGACAGAGCATTGATTTATACTCGCACTTTCGTTTTTTGGTGTCTGCTTCTCGTAACTCAGGTGTCTTTTTGTTGACACATCACAAAACTCAGCCAAGAGTGGTCTCTAAAGCTTTTTATTACACTCGACCAGCTTTGGGGAACTACTCACAATCTCTTTAGCACTTAATCTTGCTAGAATTCACTATTTCCACTCCTCCACTGTTGTTGTTGTTTTGATGCCAAATCAGCCTGAATTATTGCTAAATCATTTCTGTGCCAGCGTTTTTGGGGTTTCGTGGCTCCACAAGTTTATTTGCGCTGGTGTGTTTGTGCACCTGCTCACGCTGGCTGTGCGTTTTTCAATGAAGCATTTTAGGAGCTTAAACAATCATTATGGGGATTATTGAGGTTTAACATGGACCCCGACCTCCACCTCCACCTCCACCTCTCCTCTGTTCTCCCTCCTCCTCAGGGCTCAGTCCTCTCAGCTGACTCGGCTTTGTGCAGCACTGTGAAGGAGTTTCTAAAACTCTTTTGTAACCAGTCACACACATCCAAAAAACCAGAGAAATACGGGTCGATGCTCTTTGTGCTAAAAGGAGAAAAAATAGCAGCAAATGTGGATATTTTGAGTCTAAAACTAGTTGTTTTGAACGCTATTGTGCTGTGATATTTCACTTTTGTCTGGATTATGTTGACGGATTTCCAACAAAGGACTGTGTTGTGCTGGAACATTGAAGGCTGCGTGATTTCACAGCTACACCGGAGGCTTACAGTTGGTGGAAAAACTGAACAATGATAAGAAAAGTCAGGAAAATATCTTTAAAATTCCCTCACAGAAAAACAGCTCTCTTCACAATATCGTCTCGGATGCTTTCATCACAACATCGGACCGTCTGAGAAGAGGAGTGCTGACCCGAGTCCCTCGTCTTTCTCTGGGAGAGGACCAAAAATGTCCGACCTCAGCCAAGTCGCTGTGTACTCAGACTCTTCAGACATTTATAAGGTAAGCAGCAAAGGTAAAATTAAAGAATGAATACATAAATGTTTTGAATGATGCTGGTTTTGATTGTAATTTGACATTCAGCTTAATCCCAAGCTATATGAAACTCCTCTTCAGCCAGTTTTGCTTGTGCAGGCCTTCATGGTCACAGTCTGGATTACCAAAGAGGACAAATGCTCTGGCGCTCCAGATTTACATTTCTACACTTGGATTGTGAAACTTTGTGGAGAGCTCCCACATCAGAATTTAGTTTCACGTCCTTTTTGGTCTGACACAACAATTCCATCTCGATGCTTCTTACAAGCTTTTTTCCAGAGCTTTCAGTCGTTACCAGGAGACTGATCAGCTGAAACAGAGACGGATGTTGAAGTGCAAAGACTGTTTGTGACATTGACACCGTGCAATAAGGTTAAAGGCACGACTAGAAAGTGACTGTGAGCTGGGATTGTTTGGTAAACCTATATATCTAAGGTCAATACCGATATTCCATGCTGATGTTTGTGTATTTTTTACATGTTTTCCAGTGTTGCAGGTTCTAAGTATCTAAGTATAAGATATGTATTTAGAAGTCTATGTTTCTATAAAAAACAATCCCTTGCTACCTCAAAATGGCCTCGATGTAACGCTACACTCTTGCTCTCGCTGAAATGTGTGGATGTCTAAAGTCTCTGTCTGTATCTGGAGCACACCAGCTCACATCTGCTTTAACACTAAACCACACCACACACTAAGTCCCACCATGCAAGTGGGCAGGATTAGGTCTTTAAGTTTCTTACATATGAAACCCTGACTGTGTGAATCCATGTTTTACAGACTGCCATCAGCACCATGCAGCTACGCAGCAGAAAAAAGCTGTTTGCCCCATGATGTGTCCTTAGTCAGGCTATATTCACAATTATTGCCACAATCGTGCCTTTAGTTTGGGCCATGTGTTGTTTTTACAGAGCCCATTTCTCCTATTTGCACATTCTGTAGATATAACTACGACTACTCAGCATTCAAAGCCAACAATTACTCAACGACAGCGTGATGATTTCAAAGCTGTTCAAATGACTGCATGTGTGTTTATGAAATCATCTGAATAAGGAAGAACATGATGTTTTTTTTCCTTTAAAAAGTTATACTATATTGGGTAAATATGTGAGTTTTTATTTAACTTCTAGTTGCTCCTTTGTATTTCTGTTTTTCCTGATTTCCTTCTCACAGAATGTCTTCTGTAACCCGGCCTTCGAGCTGGAGGGGGAGCGCGAGGAGAGGGTGGAGGGATTCAGGACAACCTCTTCCACCCCTGAACCAATCAAACCACCGGCAGCTGGTCAGTCAGCCAATCAGCTTGCTGTTTCCCGTTTCATCAATTAAAGTCAACTGGCTATAAGTTAAACTGTCCTCTAGCATGTTAACGATGGGGATCACGGTTCCCTGTAATTATACAGATTAAAGCTGCAGTTGTGCATAAATGTTGGTCCTAGTCAGGCTGTGAAAAGAGTGTAATCAATGTGTTCTGGAGCTCTGGGGGTGATGTGTTAATAAGACTAAATAACCCTGATGATGGCACGGTGGTGTCACTCAGTTTGACCATGGAAACTATAAACTTGTAACAGAAGATCTGCTTTAAACCAAATACGTGAAAGACGTGAGTGTTTACCAGCAGCAGATTACTGAATGGATAACACTGCACACAGCAGATCTTCAGATCCTGTGGTTTAGGAGTCTCTCTCACCCTTACAACTAGAAGTATCTTAATCTCTGCTGCTTCAATTATGAAAAAAATGATTACGCAATGACTGCTAGATATAATCTGGTTGCAAAACCTGGGCATAGTCCACACGGCTATCTTTAGCTTTCATGTTGTGTCATTGTGAGAGAGGAGGAAAAATCACTGACAGTGCTTGGATGACATTTAAAGAACAGTTGGATGTTAAAAGAAGAAAAGGCAAAATTAAAATGTACAAACATCCAGTTAATCAAAGAGTTCAAATCTGTAAAATCTATAAATGTTCCCCCATGAGAACATGCATGTATGAACAGTGTTTGTGTTCTACTTCAGGCCTCGGTCGGGGTCTGTTTGGGGTGTGTGTGATGCGTCTGCGGGGCCCTGACGGAGGCTGGGGGCTGGTGGTGGTCTCTGCTGCCGCCCTGCTCCTGTTAGCAGCGCTCGGACTGGCGCTGGCCCTCATTCTGACACGTGAGTCCCTGCTGCAGTCAGGACGAAAACGATTCACTACCGACTGATTTTATTAACACGGATTACACACTTTTAACTGTTCCTATATGGGATCCTAAGTGCTTGAGTAGGAAACTGGACTCCTTGTTGGTCCTTAAAGACACGGACGTGACTCAAGACATGTCAGTTTACTAAAACTCACATGACTCAAGGCTCGTTAACGACCTGATGCTCATGATGGTTTTCTTACCTCCTCTCTCAAACCAAAGAGGAGTGGAAGGAGCTCATTTGTGTTTAGCTGGAACACCAATCTCTAAACAGGGTCTACAACTCCACTCATCACGCACTGATAATGCAGTCCTGGCTTCCCTCCCCAGGCAGTTTCAGCACCGTTCACATCTTGAGTCATGTGAGTTGGGGTGAGAATAAATACCTGGTACTCCCCACGCACCAGTTACAACTGGATGAAAGATCAAACGTCCCTGAAGCACTTAAGATTTTCATATTTATTTTATTTTTTATTATGATTACTTTATGTATTTATCTATACATTTTAGTTTATTCTATCCTTTATCACTTCCCTTTTTTATAATCAAAGAGTTCATTTGCAAAAACAGAGAACTCCATCTTCACAAACCTTCAGAAAACACACTTTTCCAGAGCTGCTGCTATAGCTCAACAAGCTGAGCTGATGACGCATGTACAGGGGTTATAATCCCTGATGCTGTGGGTTCGAATCCTGCTCATGGCCCTTTGCTGCAGGTCCTTCTCCCCACTTTCCTGTCTCTCTCATCACTGTCCTATGCAAAAAAAGGCCAAAAAAAAATAACTTTAAAAAAAGAGAAAAACAACTTTTCCATCATCTGAAAATCTACAAAAATGGAGTTATGTGTTTTTGCAAATGAACTCTTCAATTGTCTTCTTTTACTTTCTTTTACTTTTACTATTTGCATTTATTTATGACAGTCTTTCCTCACTTCCTCGGTCTTTGCTGTTCCTGAGCCCTGATGGAGGCCTGTGAAGCACTTTGTGTTTCCGTCTATTTGTATTAAAAGTGCTGTACAAATAAAGTCTGTTTGATTGATTGACTGCCTGATACCATGACCTGGATGACACAGAGAGGCTCCTATTTGTGATTTCAGAAGAAAACTCGTATTCTAAAGCTCCACTGTTGATGTTGTTGTTTCCTCACTTAGAGCTAAAGGGTCAGGCCGTGGAGAATCAGCTGCTGTCCACCATCCCGCCAGACCTGCATAGCGCTGGTGATGGAGCGTCCCACGCTTCACCCACAGTTCCTGCCAACAGAAGCCGAGGGGACAGTACAGCTGCACCACAGCCTGCCAGGATCCCTCCATCTGAAACAAGTCTGTCTCTCCTCACCCACCTCTAAAGTTGCTTTTCCCTCATCTAGAGGCCTTCTCTTTTTTCTTTACCTGAGACAGAGTGTCCCTTCCTGCCTCTCAGGTTGTGGCGGCGTTCTGACGGACCCAGAAGGCAGCTTCAGCTCACCAAACCACCCGGGCTCCTACCCCTCGAACTCGCTGTGTGTGTGGGTGATCCGGGTCCCTCCTCCCTCCGTGGTCCAGGTTCACGTGTCCTCCTTGAACGTGGAGGGGCCTTCTCCTTGTCTGTTCGACTGGCTGGAGGTGCAGGAACAGGTCGAGCAGAGTTCTGTGGTCACCAGGTTGGTCCGGTCCCACTGATGACGAAAAAGAAGCTTATTTTCTTCCTTTTTTTTCCTCATTTGCACAAGCAACATTTTTACGTTGAACATTATGTCATTACCTTAAGCTGTTGCTAGATGGCGCTAAAGGTCCATGCATAATAAAATAGCACCTCTAGGCGCTGGACACTTCCTGGAAAGATTACATACTTTGGCCTTTTTGCTTACTTGCTTACATTCTTGGAAAGTGTGGTAACATGATTCATGAAATTCTACAAATGTTGCACAACTCCAGCTCACTAATGCGTTTAAGAATTCAGATCTGCAATGTTCAGACTCAAAGTTCAGTTCAAAGCTGGAACAGAGTGAAAGAAACAGAGACTATTGAAATAAATGTTTCCCTCCTGCAGGTTCTGTGGAAACGCAGCACCACCAACAGTCAACACAAACAGCAGCACGGTGTGGGTCACCTTCCGCTCCGACGGCAGCATCTCAGGCAACGGCTTCACTGCACAGTACAGGGCTGTTCTGCCTGGACACAGTCAGTAGCCTGCGTCTGGAAGCACATCAACACTCATGTCTGTTTGCATCTATCTGCATGAGTCTGCTGTGTTTTCTCAGAGAGCTGCTCCAGGGAAGAGTTCATGTGTGACAGCGGTCGCTGCCTGCTGCCTGTGTCGGTCTGCGACGGCCATCCAAACTGCCACGACCAAACAGACGAGGCCAACTGCAGCCACAAAAACAAGGGTGAGAGCAACAAGTCAGACCCAATGAAGAAGGCCAAAAGACGCAAGAGTGACCTCACGGGCATTGTTTCTTCTCTGCTGGTTCACAGAATGTGGTGGGCAGAAGATGGGGCAGAACGGTTACCTGGAAAGTCCAAACCACCCCAGGCCTTATCCCCACCAGCAGGTACATCCAGAACCACGTCATCCTGCTGAACTCACTCACAAACTGCCAGAGCCAGGACGGTGACAGTTTGTTTTGTCACTAATCTTGTGTTTTCAGCTGTGCATATGGTACATATCCGTCGAAGAAGGTCACGTCATCACACTGAGCTTCAGAAACTTCAGTCTGGAGACTCAGGATGTGTGTGAGTTTGACTACGTGGAGGTCCACGACAGCATCAGCACCGGAGCTGGAAGAGTCCTGGGCCGGTGAGGCCTGCCAGTCTTTACACATGAACATTTTTAACTCTATTTTTAGCAAGTTCAATGAATAAATGTGTTTATTTCAGACATGTGAGAAAAAAAACAAACACAAAAACAAATCAAACTATACAAAACATCAACAAAACAAAAATAACAAAACAAAGCAAAATCTAATAACCCAACATATCCGAAAAGGAGTAGGACAGAGCATAAGCTTTACTCCTAAATCTTCCATGTTTTAATTTTAATTCCCCTCTCCAGTAACAAGCCCCATCTCTGTTAAAAAAAAACCATTTAGACGATTACTGCAGCTTTATTAATCATGTTACTTGTTAACAGTTAGGTCATATTATTCCTCCCAATGCCACATTTTGATGTATAGTGAAGTGAAGAGGTGATAATAGCATAGATTCTAGATCGGACTCAGGTCTGGGTCGCACCAATAGGTTGATATTGTTTCCTCTTCGATGTTTCTCATCACTGTCTTGTTGGAAGGTCCGATGCAGCTGAAGGCCACATATTTCTGCAGACTAATTGAAGTTTTCCAAACTCTTTGTGTTGTCGTCTTTACTCACGATGCCCACTGGCTGAACATTCCCAGCGCCGTGCTGGACCACGGGGAGCGAGTTCTTACATCCAGACAAGTCCAGTTTCTTTTCATCTGACCACAGAACAGATGATTGAGAGCTTTCTTGTTTGATTTTTGGTTTTTGCAAAGGCTAGGCGAGCTTTTATTTGCCTGTCTGTGAGAAGTGGAGTCCGTCTGGTGAGCATTCATGGAGATCAGCCCTGTTCAGTGTCGGTTTGGAGAGGCTGCGCTCAGAGCTGCTCAGCTTCATCAGTACAGTCTTCTTCTTGGGGCCACTTTAGGTTTCCTTCCACATCCTTTGAGATTGTTCACTGTGTGGAATTCCTTGTACTTTTAGATTATGCTTTGCATTATAGTTACTTAAAAACACTTGGATATGACTTTATAGTCTTCCAATATGTTGTGTGCAGCCACAATAAACAAGTCTCTCTCAGTAATGGACCCTTTAGTTTTATCCACGACTTGCCAGTGACTAAGGGACGACAGAACTACGACTGTTCTACATTTATACTGTATAAGAGCATAGTTCAAATTCATCAAAAGCATCTGTCTTATTCTCCCTTTTGTCATTTCCAGTCAGAAAAAAACATATTTGTCAGATAAAAATTCACTATCAATCAAAATTTGGCCTAATTTGGCACAACTGTACGTGTTAAATGACGTTAAATAAGGATTTTTTCTTTCTGTGAGTTACAAAACCAGAATTTTCTAAAGCACCTTTTCTTTCCTCTGCCAGGTTCTGTGGTACCACCTTCCCACCGGACCTGACCTCCTCTGGCCCCCACATGACCGTGGTGTTTGTGGCCGATGAGGGAGTGGCCGACAGCGGCTTCAATGCAACATACCAGGCTGTGTCTGTACTGGGCAGTGAGTTTTTACTTTTGCAAAGCTAATTCATACTTAACCAAAGTGGTACTGATGCCCCCTTGTCCCTTTACCTCCTTAATGCCTTTTCCTCACCCTTGTTATAAATATTACCTCTTTCTGACAGGAGAGTGCCTTCAGCAGCAGTGGCTGTGCGACGGATGGAACGACTGCCCTGACGGAGCAGACGAGCACGGATGTGGCAACTCCACCTACCCTCCTTTCAGTGAGTTATCTCTGACCTCAATCAGAGAACGCTGCAGTGTTTGTTTCCTCTGCCATTGAGAAGAAGACACAGGAGAAATTCGCTCTTGAAATCACCTCAGAACAAAAGTCAAAGTGCAAAAACAGAACTGCCAAAATCTCTATTAACACGTCTGGTTGTGTGAATGTCATCTTTTTCCGATGAAGAGTGTAAATGAATGATTTCCTCTCATCATGAAACCAGCTTCATCGTGTGAGTTCATAGAAGTGGAGATGTGTCAGGGCCTCAGCTACAACCTCACCTCATTCCCCAACATCTGGCTGTCCATTGCCGACCAGAGAGAAGCTGCAACACTCCTGCGACAGTATCGGGTAGACGTTACCTTCTAAAACAGTTTCCACAACCAAAGCATCATCTGACAGCTACAGCTTCCAGGTATTTCACCTTACACAGCCTCTTTCTCTTCCTCTTGTCGTCCAGGTTCTGATGGAGCTGGCATGCTTCGAGCCTCTCCAGAGGCTGGTGTGCGGGATGTTTCTCCCCCAGTGCAGCCCTCAGGGAGGCGTTCTCCAGCCCTGCCGCTCAGTCTGCTCCTCGGCTGAGCAGCAGTGCAGCCAAGCCCTGGATCTGTTCTCCTTCAGCTGGCCCTTCAACTGCCACCTTCTACCTGACTCCCAGGACCCCATGGAGTGTTCGCTGCCTTGAAGCTTTGAGCAACAATGAGTTAAAGTTAACACTGTGATAATGTGAGAGGTGATCCTATCCGGTCTGCTCTCAAACTATGTTTTTCCAACAAGGACGTACCAGATTTGCAGCATGGAGCTTCCAGGACTGTGTTGCATCATCACACCTGGAGAGCCGACTAAAGCCAGCAGCTGCACAGCGTCCAAGCAAGAACACAGTCTGTACTGCATGTGCTCAATGTTGTGGACCTGCAGCAACCTCTGAGACACAGTTTTAAAGTAGACGTTAAGAAGATGAAAAGCTTTTGAATTTTCATGTAAAATGATAGTTTTCGATCTCCAACAGGAATCAAATTGCTGTACTGTAAATTGCCTTTTTGCACTATTTATTGCTTTGGTGTCAATCATGTAAAACAACTAACAATACAGAGAGAATAACAAACTTTATTGCATTGTTCTTTCACATTATCCCGATGTGCTTCTATTAGTTCAGTGTTTTTCAACAGTCCAGATTTGATTTAGCATGAGACAACACGAGAAACAGGCAAAGCTTGAGTCACACTGGAACATCACGGAGTCTGTTTGGCTGTGCTTCGCTTACCTGAACTGATAAACTGCAACAGACACGAGCCGCGTGTGACGGTCACGTGGTGCGAGTTATCTCGGCGACTCACTGATTTAACTTGTAAAAATCATAATTGGTATCTGTTGATACAGAAGAACTGAAAATGAATAAATGGGTTTGTAATATGAACATAAATAAGTGCTCAAGTAAGGATCAGTCAGGTGTATAAAGATACCGGCCCTGTCATTTGACTTCATTCATATCTGTTTCACAAATCAGGTGACCCTAAACTACCAACACCTCCTCCTTATCAGAGACATCAGTGCAGCTGGCCACTATCTTTATACACCCAAACTATTAAACATCTGAAGCTCAGAAAGTGCACAAGTTCCTACTCTGATGAACCCAGAAAGGTAAAGAATTTACCGTCCTGAATAAGAGTTGATCAATGAAAATGTTTTGTGTTCACGCTGATTCCTGATGAGTTTGCTACACAACGTCTGAACGCACATTTGTCACAACAATCCTCGAGTCACTAGTAAAGTACGTGACCGAGCAGCTACGGAGGGACAATGACTTTCAGGGTATTTTCTAAGGCGACTGCAGTCAGGCCCCACACTCGATGTTTCCCGTTACGAAACACTGGAAGCGTGTATCCGTACTTGTCACCTGTGCGAAAGTGTGTGTAGCCACGGTTCTGGGGGTTGCACACATGGGACAAGGACAAGGTGAAGATCTCCTCCACCTGGGAGACAAAAACAAAAACA
>NW_007579050.1:45530-58789 GCF_000690725.1 Stegastes partitus | reverse complement strand
TAGCTAGCTGTGAAAACTGTCGTATTCCCTTTACGAGACTAACCTTCAAATGTCTCATAATGTTCACGGTTGTAAAATATTTTGGTTGCTTCTCTGTTAAGAAATTCCCTGGAACACACCTCATAAAATCCAGATTTATTGCCTATTTTAGACGCCTGGTAGAACTGCCAAACTGGGGAAGTATGTGAAGCCAATTTAACTGCAAATACACAGATTGTCTCGTCAGTTCTGCATTATCTCATCAGCCTTTACAGAGGACTCTATTTAAAGCAAGTATCAGCCCATGACAAATGGTGGCTGATTGATCATACATCTTTATTTTATGGTAGTTGTTTCATCATCTGTTCAATTTGTATTTTCATGCTTCTCGTCTCAAAACTCACAAAACATGTCAGAGAGAAAATAGGCTGAATTGAGCTCAGTTTGCTGATCTAATATTAAACTCATTTGGGGAAAAAGTGGAAAATGATTGCAACCTGATGTATAAGTCTAGTGTGTATTAAGGTCAGGCATGACTGCAGAGTGACATCACACCTCCTGACTTAATAAAAACAGAATCACCAAAACAATTAATCCTTCCAGTCACAATCTGCCTATTTCATGTAGATCTAAAATGCAGGAACACTTTACCTCTCCAGGGTTTGGTTTCAAGGTCAGCTTCTCGAGAGGACCGAGGTTAGCCAGCACAGGAGCAATAAGCATCCCTGACTGGAGAGAACACGTAAAAGACACTCAGGTTTTGTAACTGAAATAGTCTCACTATAAACGGTTCTAAAAAATGTAAAGAACTGCTGCTCTTCTCTTCTTTGGGTCATTATTTAGAGAACTGGTCAGACCAAACACGAAATCTGACAGTGTGACCTGTTGCTCCTAGAATTTCTGATAAGCGTTATAGGCAGTATACCACATTCGTTGGACAATACATTGCATTGCATTGGACAATACAATAAAATATGATGGTAGATTAATCAGTAATTAAATTGATTGTAAACCCTTATCAAACATAACAATAAAATACAAAACATTTATTTTGCAAACTAAGTGAACTAATAAATAATTTCTCAAAATGCAGGTTTCTCCTGAAGCTGTCACAGTTCATTCAAAACAAACCACAAACTCACCGCGTCCCTGTGCGGCTTCAGGACTCCCCAGACCCTCTCCGTCGCCACGTTAACACCCAGCTCCTCCTGGGCTTCACGCAGGGCTGTGGCCACCACATCTCTGTCAGATGGATCACTCTTTCCTCCAGCAAAGCTGCACAAAAACGGAAAGAACACATCGAAATCAGAAACACTCATAATCCCAGCGGGGAAATTACTTTCATCGTAATCGAATATCAAATTCTGCTCACAAGAACAATATCGCCCGTGTTTGGCCTCCCACCTACCTCACATCTCCCTTGTGCCTGCCCTTCAGCGTGCTGGAGCGCAGGGTGAAGAGAAACGAAGGCTCCCCCTCAACAGAGCAGAGACAGACCAGGATGGATGCCCACCTCCCCTGATTCTTTCCAGAGCTTTGACTTGCCCCTTTTCTACCCCTTTCCGCCTCGTACAACTTCAAGTTGGGTCCCAGGCTCTGTCGACACCTGTTTTCATTCTCTGAGGATAGGCAGTCTCTCCAGGTGTCTGCCACGCGAGGGGCGGCCTGATGAATACCTCTGGTTTGGTGAAAAGGCTGACAGGGGGGTTGTGGTCTGGTGTGAAAGTGGCTTAAGTTCCATGAAGTACTAGACGGCAGATCGAAAGCTCTAACAAAGTGCTGTCTGTGCTGTAAATGGCCTTGAGGAGGGTTACATGGAGTCTTATTGGTGTAGCGGAGTAAAGGCCGGCAAAAGTCCCAAGGCCTTCTCCAGCGCTGAGGGCAAGTCATGTTGATTAAACAGTCAGATGTTTGTTTGGATTTTGCAGCAGCAGAAGCCTGATGGTTGTGATGATGGCTTAACACAATGGCTTTGGATGGGAGGTTTTCAAATGAATCCCTTCTCAGCTGATACTCGTCACAGTCGGAGCTAAAGGAAGACAGCTGTGCTGAGCAGCATGCAGTCCCTGTGGACAAGGACGACCCATTCTTGCTGCTGCCTCTTCCATTTATTTCTTCATATCTCCATTCTTTCACACGTTTTGCTCCCTGCCATCCAGCACTGGTTTGCTCAGCGACAGCAGAAAGGTGGGATTCTCTCAACAGCAGCAATGACCTTATGGGACAAGACCAAGTCAGGATCTGAGGGCCCCTAAACATCCTATAAAAAGAATTTAAAAACATTGTCATTGTAAATGCATCAATCAATTGGGCTCATCAGCTAGTTAGAGCAGCATGAATGACATTTAAGGGAACCAAACGCCCTGAAAGTAGATGGTGTAGGTCAAAACCCAGCTGATCTAGTACATCGTGTGTGTTTCGGAGGAGGCTGCATTTTCAGTTGGTCTTGACAACATCAGCTGCTAAACTGGATGATTGCCAAAGTGCATGACTTGTGGTTTTAATAGTTTTGTTTCACACAACATATGACTGTCTATGTGCTTTTAGTATTTAACGTTTATTCCACCAAAAATGTACACCGAATCCACCCAAAATACTACTCTCTGTCCTAGTACTTATATTTTATAAGGTTTGTTCCACTTAAATAGTTCTTCCTAACAAAACAGTGATGGTTTTAAAGGTTTCATTTCACTGAAAACAGTACTTTCTGTCCAAATAAATAAAGGTTTAATTAACCCAACGCGTTACAGTCGTAAAGGATTATTCCACAAAAACAGTGCACTCTGTCCAAGTAGTTGTATTTTTGGTTTATTTCACACAACACTGAATACCAGAATACCAGTGTCGGTGGGCTAGAACAGCTACCTCCTCTTTGAAGTAAACAAGTGGTCGCCATGTTATCTGGTCCAAAAGAAAAGAGTTGATTTAAAAAAGGGTCGAACAGCTGCAGACAGGCTGCTGGACTGGAGCTCAGAGGTTCACTCATCCACGAATGTCATTGAAATTCTTGGACGTTACGTTGAACTGATGCTTAAAACTACTAACATGTCTCCCAACACGAAACGTCCTGCTGTCAGTCCCTAAACTGGATGAAGTTTGTATGTCCATCACCGTCAAACTTTGGCTATTAGCTACTGCTGATAGTTACCTAGTTAGCTGTATTTTATTAACAAAGCTGCCAATATAAAAATTAATGACATTGTGCCAACATTTTAAGCCTGAGGCTTCTCCACTATCGACAAAAGTTGGTTTTGCAGCCTCGAGCTGTCAAAACGCAGGCACGCTAACTAACCGGCTAACAAGTACAGCTAGCAAAAATAGCACAACAGAGAGCTAACAAGCTAATGTCATTCGTATCCCGAAGCGACATTTTTAATGTGGGCAAAAACAAGGATCCGACATGTCCCACACTAAGCCGGAAAACAAGCCACAGACCCAGTTCGAATGTGAAACGTACTTTGAAAGCAGAAAACGCTCACCTTCGAAGTTGAATCGGCTGCAGCTGGCCTGTCTCCAGCTAGCCGGCTGCCCACAGTAAATATGGCGCAGAACAGCTTCAAGCGCGTCACTGTTGCCCTCACTGCGCTGTCATGACGCCAAACTTGTTTCACAAGTCTTACATTTAGCCTGCTTTTTCTGCAAATATTTTAGGGTATGGGTGAGACAAAGCATTCACATTATTTGGTGATGAAATCATTGTGAAAACCCCCAAATGTTTGCATTGCAGAGGTGAAAAACCAGTCTGTCTTGTTTGTACTCTGAATTAGCTCAGCCTTGTTCCTTAAAGTAGACTAAAACAAAGGTTTCTTACAGTTTTAATTTTGAAGGAACCCAAAATAAATGTTTGGTTTTATATGTCTGAACAATATTTGATTGCATTTCTGGCGAGCAGCTAATTTTAACAGTGACATTAAGCTGCCACTTGATGACGAGATCCTCCTAAAGCTGTGACAAACTGAGAAACACCTGTGACATATGACAGAAAAACTCCTCACTCTACCTGTTTAACCAGCCCCACCCTGAGCCAAGGCTGCTTTTTTAGCAGCATGCAATTCATGTGAGCTGGCATTTCAGCCTTGGGTGTCCTTGCTTTAACTTTTTTGACCTGCTTGAATCGGTCTTAGATCCAAGACGTGTTTAAACAGGGATCTTTGTGGTCGTCGAGACATACATCCGGGTCTGACCTCCAGAAAACCAAGCTCATCGTTCGCTACTCCACTCAGCTCCACATGGCCTCAGCCTGGTCTGAAGAAGAGGGCTTTGCCTGCCCGGTTTGTCTGGACACCCTGAAGGACCCTGCCACTCTGCCCTGTGGACACTCGTACTGCTTGGCGTGTATAACAAGCCACTGGGACAAAGGAGACAGCAGGGGTGAGTACACCTGCCCCCAGTGCAGGCAGGTCTTCAGCCCGAGGCCCTCACTGTCAAAGAGCACATTGCTAGTGGAGGCCATGGAGAAGCTGAGAACCAACAGCCTCAAGCACAGCTCCTCCACAGCCACCTCCTCAGCCCCGCCATCGATGCCCATCTATTTGGAAGTGCTGCCGGACATAAGGCCACCACGACAGGGCAGCGTGTACCCACAGCTTCCCTCTGTGGAGCCCAGACCTTGCTCTAAACACAAGCAGCCCCTGGACTTGTTTTGCCATGAAGACAAGGAGAGTGTGTGCGAGATGTGTTGCCAGCAAGGACACAAGGGGCATCGTGTTCTCAAACCACAAGAAGAAAGGAAAGAGAGACAGGTGTGTAACTGGCAAAAATAATTTTCACAAAGGTGACATTTTTAGTATCCTTTTGTTGTTGCGTCTTTGGCTTCATGTGAAGCTGACGTCTAAAATAAGGTGTGGGTGAATCAAAGACAGTGTTGTCACAAGTCTTCCAAAATGAAGCTGAACTTGACATACTTGTAAAACAAGAGTCTTTGCTGTCTTTGCCGGGGTTCTTCCTCTTCTTTAAAATGATTTTCTACCAAAAATATTTTGTGACATCACTACGATGTGTGTATCCTCCTGTAAGCCGTGCTGTATGTGTCTGTGTGTAGAAAGAGCTTGTTCAGATGCAGGCAGAGGTAGGCAGAAGAATCCAGGGGACTGAGAGGAAGCTGAAGGAGGTTCCACATTCTGCTCGTCAGCACAAGGTAAGTGGAATATATGCATCTTTGTGCAGAAACCTTTGTAATGAGTCACCCTTTATGACGTCTTTTGTTTTGGCTATGACCTACATGTCCTTTGTACCACCTTTGCACAACATCCTTCGCTTCCTGTTTCCACCAGGCCTTGGTCCAGGCTCTGCAGAACGAGAGCGCAGATTTATTCTCCGAGTTAGAAAAGAATGTGAATCAAACAGGCTCAGAGGTTGGTGAGCTGCTTTGCGGCCATGAGGCCTCCTTAGGCAGCCAGGTCGAGGGGCAGATACACAGCATGGAGCAGGAGGTGGCGCAGCTCCGCTGGAAGAGTGAAGAGTTGAGCAGACTGGCTGACATGCAGGACGACATCTGCTTCTTGAAGGTAATGAGTGTGAAGCAGGGTGATACTGAAGTAGGTTTCATTCAAAACAAGAACTGCTGTTTTTAACTGTGAAACTTGGTGACATTTGCTCTCAAGAATTTCCTCACCATGGAGCCGCTGGGTCAGACGGGAGCCACGGGGGAGTCGGTGCTGAGGCAGGAGGAGGCTGTGGTCGCCTCCATCCGCTCAGCCATGAAAGAGCTGCAAGAGTCGGTTCACGACCTCTGCAAAGCCAGCCTGGCCAAGATCGCCACAATAGGTCAGCTCTTCTCTTCTCTTCTCTTCTCTTCTCTTCTCTTCTCTTCTCTTCTCTTCTCTTCTCTTCTCTTCTCTTCTTCAGATAGTCAGAACTTTCCCTTTTCTTGTAGTGAACCGTGACTCAGTGGCTTCAGCACCCAATGGTGAAGGACCAGCACCAGCACCAGCAGCAGCAGCAGCAGCAGCAGGCACAACAACAGCTGATCATTCAGGTCGGACCACTGTCCAAGACACAGGTGTGGTAACCTCACCCAGATCAGCCGGCGCAACATGAGCACTGAATGAGTTCAAGCTGAGAGACAAGTTTGTTTTGACTGATAGAAGAAAAGGACACTTTCAGACGTGTTTCTCACAACTCATTCTCTCTTCTATAGTGTATGAGTCGACAGTAAACCCTCCTCCTTTGCCACCTCCAAGGCCTCAAGGTAAGTTAGAAATCAATATTAGCCTTCAAGGCCCAGCGGTCCCATGTGTCTTCAGAATCAAAATACCTGCAACACACAAGAAGAAAGTGTAAATGATATTGGACTGTATATGCCATGTAGTTGTGATTTCCTTTGGTTTACCTGTTCCCTTTGTTACCTCTCTCCCCATCTCTCTGGATATAAAGCCTCAGCCCCCCCTGCACCCTTCCCTCCTCCCCGACCTCAAGGTAAATATAAAAGCATTAGAAAAAGGCCAGTTGAGCTTTGACTGGATGAGTGGGAAAAGACACCACCAGCTAAATGTGACTTTTTACCAGTGCAGTGCTGTATCGATATCTTTCTTCTCTGTCTCAGCATCTTCAGTAAAAACAACTGGACTGGCGAATCCAGAACCAAAAACTAGAGGAGAAATGTTAAAATGTGAGTATGTCAGTTTCCACAATATGAACCCCAGTGTTAAAGCCTTCAGAGTGGTTCAGAGTTGTTGCTAAGATGCATCGACTTCCTTCAGTTCGCTTTGAACCCACCATGGACCCCAACACGGTGTATCGACACGTGCAGCTGTCAGACGGCGGTCATAAGGCCACGATGCGGGCGGAGAACCTGAACCCACCGGACCATCCTGAACGCTTCCAGTTCTGGAGGCAGGTTCTCTGCAGAGAGCCGCTGGGAGGGAGTCCTTACTACTGGGAGGCGGAGTGGACTGGCCAGAAGGTGAATGCTTAGACACAAGTTAGAACTATGAGACGTGCACACTTCATACTTCATAGAAATCTTTCCGCAAAGTTTGACAGAATATGACGTAAAATAATTGTAGAGTCCTGTTTGCAGAAATTACTAGTGGTGGTTATGAAAGAGCTCTCCAGCCACAGACGGAGACTACTTTAAATTTGAAAGCTAAGTAGAATAACCACAGTAATAAGTAGGCTGGTCAGACGAAGCTGGAAACAACATTGTGTCTCTAATCCTTCTGTTAACCTTTGGTTTATTCATTTGGATGCCAATAGTTTTAACTATAGTGGTTGTTAGTGGGGCTGCCAGTCAGCTGGGATAGGCTCCAGCCCCCTGTGACCCTAGTGAGGATTGAGCGGTGTATGGATGATGGATGGATGGATGGTTGTTAGTGTTCCTGGGGTTTCCAATCTTAAAGCGCATCATAAAATCGTACATGAAGAGACATGACGGTATTCTACCAAACTGCACAAGGTCATACCATCACAAGCATTACTAATTTAGAAACCGTAAACAAACATTCAATTTGATTAATCTCTGAAAAATAGACTTTGTTGGGAATTTTTTATTTTTTTGATGAGGATTTGTTAAATTTGAATTATTTGACAAACATGTGACATTAACATGTACTTGACCTGGACATGCAGCCGGTCAGAAAAAGGAATGAGCTGTATACATAGAACATTCTGGATTAAAGGCCCAGCCCAAATTCTTTGGAGCATAATTTGATGTAAATGTACCTTTTTCATCAGAACAGACCGTTTTTCTCTTTCACATTTTGAAACACCTTCCTGTGCACAGTGTACTGATCTCACGCTGAAGATGGATATCTCCACTGACTTAGTGCATTTTCACAATTTGACATGTCACAGCAGGAAAAACGTTGGTGTAAACAATAAACTTAAAGGTGGTTGAGTTCCATTTAGCTGCTTTGGTTTCAGGGTCTTGTTAATGCTGGCTTTAACAAGCCATTTGTTGATGTTAGTAGTAAAAAAAAAAAAGTGTTTTTCCTACTATAACAAGCCAAAATGCCTGCTGGTGTGTAATAACAATTTCAGCAAACTGGCTGCCTTAAATAAAAGCAGGCTTTGGTTAATTGCTGTGTGTTTTAGTAATGCTGCTGTGGTGTGGACATGATAAAACTGACCTGGCTGCCTCACTCTGAACTAGTCGTCGTCTGAAGTCTCATTCAATAACAGCAGTAGGTGATTAGTATTTTAAATTAGACAGCACTGACAAAACCTTGGGTAAAAAAAAAAATGCTCACTGCTTTTGGTTTTTACAGATTTTCATCAAAAATTTTCACCAGATTTTAAAGCATATTAAATAGATATAGTCCGAAAACGTTAGTGGAGAAAGCAGTGGAATGACGTAACAGTCAACTGATCCATTTCAGCTAATTCTGACCTGGATTTTGTCTCATCAATGTACAGAGTTACATTTCCTGCTACAAGAAATCCCTCAGCATCGTAGTTCATAGTTTAAACAGCCCATACTCTGTCATTTGGGATTTCCTTTTCTTTTTTTGTGTTACATCACTGTACATTTTCTGTGCATGATGAAAGTTGTAAGTCCACATGAAAGGGAGTTATTTTCTCCTCACAGAAAAAGAAAACTGCTCCCTACAAACACTTTGTTTGGCTCGGCTTTTCTTCTGTGACTTATTTATGTAACATTTCTGCATAAAGCCTGGTTTGGCCTCCAACAAAGAATGAGCAGCTGCCTCACAGCTCGACATTATTTCCTTATGGTACGATATGAGGAAAAGAAAGTGTTTCTTGTGAACCAAACATATTCTAGTAGAAGCCCAAAACAAAATTATACACCTGTAAACAAGCTCAGTACAGGCTCTTTAAGCCAGACCCAAGTGTTTTTATTGGAAAATTTAAGACCACCAGTTCCCTTTATTGACACGATTAAACTTCATCATTTGACCTGCAAATGGTATTTATGACCCATTTTTGATCTCAAGTCTAGCGATGACAGTGCAATACTTGAGTTTACAATAAAATCTAATAATAGATCACTATTGAAATTAGGCCTTGACAACAGATGTCCTCAAATGTATTCATACCCTCCCATTAAAGAAGGGGGGAAAAAAACAGCTGTCATGGAAATAAGCTGAAACTAACAAGAGTAAATGAAAATTTAATGAAAATCATGACATTGCTTTTGAAATGTGGTTCAACAGAAATATATATTTTTAAAAAAAAACAAGCATGATGGGACTCATAAACTAATATTTAGTTGAGCAACCCCTTTGAGCCAATCACTGCCATCAGGTGTTTCCTGTAACTCTCAGTCTGACTTCTGCACCTGTTGACAGGTATTCTGACCCACTGCTCATCAGCAAAGTGCTCTCATTTGTCCAGG
Source organism: Stegastes partitus (assembly GCF_000690725.1). Classification (NCBI taxonomy): domain Eukaryota; kingdom Metazoa; phylum Chordata; class Actinopteri; family Pomacentridae; genus Stegastes; species Stegastes partitus. Next base: position 49,515 of record NW_007579050.1, on the reverse strand, counting down.
ACAGTTTTGTTTGTGTTTTTAAAATTATTCTTTTCAATCACAATTCAAAAGCAATGTCTTATTTTACTAAATTCTAATTTAGCAAATTTTTATTTATTATTAGTTTTGTCAGTTTCTAGTTATTTGAGTGACTGTTGTGAATTTTGGCTTTTCTTTAATGGAAGGGGATGAATGCAGTTGAGGACGTGATAACAGTGATGTAGTTATCTCCTAGTTTTTCCTACGGTACCATCATGAGATGTTTTGAGGGAAACAGCTTTTGGTTGCGTTGCTACTGAATTTGCGACACACATTCATGCCCCCCTTAGGATGAATTATCACTTTACAAATCCAGACAGGCCTGCAAAGCTGATGACATTTCTAAGTCTGTTCACAAACATCTGTGTTGGTTTCAGGTTCTGCAGATGATTTTTTTTATGCCTCACTATCTTCTGCAGTCACCAGGATTTGTTTCCCTTCCTAATCCACTTTCTCTGTCCCACAGGTCACCATTGGTGTTGCCTACAAAGAGATAGAACGGAAGGGTTCTGATGACAAGAGCCGTTTGGGCCACAATGCTCAGTCCTGGAGCCTGTACTGGTCTGGGACCGGCTTTTCCTTCTGGCATGATGGCAAGGAAAAGCTGCTGGGCTCACCTAAGTGCAGACGGATCGGCGTCTATCTTGACCAGCACGCAGGAATTCTGGCCTTTTACGGCATCGCCAACAACCAGGCCAACCTGATCCACCGGCACCAGGAAGAGTTCAGCGGCCCACTGTACCCAGGATTCAGGTTCTGGGCAGGAATAGGGGATGCAGTGACGATTTGCCAGTTAGACTGAGTTGTATATAAATGAAAGGCTGCTGAAATTTTGATGAAGAAGTTGGAGAGAGGAAACAGAAACATTCTCCAAATGTTCTAAACATGTCTTTGTATGAAAATGAAAGAGTAATAAACACATTTCATCTATAAGATCTCTTGTTTTTTTTTAACATTGCTGATTTTCTTTTACATGCAGGTTCTCTTTGATTTCTTGTCCCTCTTATGTGACTAAAAGCCTAACCGGCCCACTGCTGATCTTATCTTTAACTCCTACGTTTCAGTGACCTGGATCCCTAAACCTCCATTCTGTAGTTATCTCTAATATCTTTAGTCCTCCCTCGTGGATTTGGAAAACCCGTCAGTGATCTTTTGTTTACTCATTTCTTTATCTTGACAAGGTGTTGTTAATAACCTTGTGATGAAAAGTTGTGATTCTTATCCAATCAAAGATTAATTTTGAGTCAAATTCTTTCTAATTAGTCGTTATTTTGTGAATCTTTTCTCTCTTGTTCCAAACACTCATCAACAATTGCCGTGCTTTGTGCTGCTCAGTAACCTAACCCTATTCAAGGGAGGACAAGGGGACTCTCATTTTACATGTGGCTGCAACACCTTGTGTCCTGTCCTGATTGATAAAAAGTTGAACAAACTTGGCAGATGTAATAAACGCTGAGGGCACAGCGAGACGCAGAAATAACAGTATAAACACTGGGATGTCTTTTAATGTGACCAAAAACACCTGAAGGAAGAGGCTGTCTCAGTGTGTTGATGGGAACGCAGACCCACGTGGACAGCTAGCTTCGGGGGATAGATGATACCTGACCTACAATAACAACACAAAGACCTGGAGGATGTGTATGCGTCTGCGAAGCCCCCACTCAAAACAGAAATGAGTGAATGTATAGGCATGAAAGCACAGAGGGAGAGACGGGGAGGAGCTACGTGAAAGCCAAAAGAAAAGAGTTGTTGGGAAACATGTATACTGCATATATATAGGTGTTGCTCTTGACCCTGTATCAGTCCACCAGAACTTCTGCCTTCTGACGCTATCATCCGTTGCCAGCATCACCATGAGAGGTGAGACTTGATATAAGCTGAAAAAAGCCTTTACAAGTATCGAGGCAGTGCAAGGAGATGGTCGGAAGTCTTAAGTTGTAAGGATAAACTTTTAATTTTCATCCTCTCTTTGCTCTTCCTCTCCCAGCTATCGTATTGCTTTGTCTGTTGGAAGTAGCGTTGGCCAAACCGGATTTTACCTGGGGCGGAAACACAGACAATGGAGGAGGTGCAGGTCCCAACGAAGGAAATGGTGAGAGATTGTTAAGGAAATGAGTCGGAAGTGAAGTAATTGGAATAACGGTCAATATGTGTGTGTTCACCTTCTGTAACCGTGTGTGTGTGTGTGTGTGTGTGTGTGTGTGCGTTCAGTGTGTGTGACGGACCAGGCGACGTGTGGCTGCTGTCTGATGCAGCAGCAGATTCACAGGATGAAGGAGTTCTTTAACATGAGCCTCAGCGAGCTGGAGAAGGAACTGATGAAAACAAAAACGGTCCTCAACAATGTCAGAGGTGAGACACATGCCTGAGCCATACAAACCAGAAGACAGTGGATCAGATGCTTCTCCATACGTTTAGTATATGACCCAGCTTCTCCCAGAGAAACTTCCTGACACATACATCTCTTCCCTTCTCCATCTCCAGCCAGCCGCAGCGCCTTCTCCGTCGCTCTGAGCAATGACGACACTTTGAAATGCATCGGGCCCTTCCGCGACGACAGGATCATCATGTACAAACACGTCTTCATCAACCTGGGAGGCGGCTACAACGTGAACACTGGTATCTTCACTGTTCCCCGCTCTGGCGTCTACAGCCTCGCCCTCACCGTCTACAGCGATGCCGGCTCTCCTGGCAACACCTTGGCCGCCTGCGGCAGCCTGATGGTTAACAACAAGGTGGTGGCGGGACCCAGCGAAAAAAACATGCAAGACCAAGAGGACAGCGCCACCATTGTTGTGGCCCTCCACCTGAAGGCCGGGGACAAGGTGGCGGTCAACCTGCCCATCGGATGTTTCCTCTGCGACAACAGCAGCCACTACAACACCTTCACTGGCTTCCTGCTCTATTCTACTGACTAAGTTCGGGGAAGGCAGCAGCTCTGGGTTTTATTACTCTAAAGCCAAGGTTTAAATCTATTATATAAAATCTTTCTGAAGTGACTTTCATGAATTTTAACCTTCACCAATCTTTTGTAACGTCTTCACACATTGCTGTCATCTTGTTTTGTTTTCATCATGACCCACTATCCCTGTTTGCAGTGTTACCTTCATTATTTTAAGCATAAAATTAAATTCTAATCTTTCATGCTGATGTGACCGTCCAGCCTCCTCAACCTGACTCATGTGATGCTCAGTATTTTTGTTCTCGTCATTTTTCAGACTGATTTTATGTAGTGGAATTACGTGGTCTGTAAAATTACAAGAAAATAAACCTGGATTTTGAAAATAAATGCTTGTAAGGTGTTTGCTTTAATCCCCACAATAACACACTGGAAAGATACCGAATGAATCAAGCAGCTGATTTCTATTGGAGCCACAAAGGTCGCACTTTATTTTTTAGTGCACTTATAGGGCGTTACACGTTGTAGTTTATATCAAATTTGACCAAAAGAAATGTAAATAACATGTCGTTCATCAGACAGCAAGAAAACACAGTTATTTCTTAATTAGATGCCACACATCCAAATTTTGAAACTGCATGTAATGTCACAATAAACTCAATATATACAATACATAGACACTATTTTACCAAATTATATTCTGTTTAGACACCAAACAGGAGACCCATTACACTATTAGACACTCTTCTCTACAATCATGTTCTAATTAGAAGTCAAATACAGCATCACACCTAAAGTTTCGTGTCATAATAACTGGAGACTTCGAGACAGACCAGAAATTAAGATCTAATCCGCATTTCTTTGGATTGTGGCCACCTACAGTGAACTGGACAGTGTGGGATCAAGCCAGCTTTAGGGCAATAGTCCTCTATATAAATTAGTCCGATTACTAAGGGGACAAATATGCATTATAGCTGTAACCAAACATATATATCCAGGTCCCTTCCAGGTGGCACTAGAAATAGACCTGCAGATCCTAGAAACCGTGTCAGCAGGTTTCAGATGAAG
>NW_007579050.1:43190-44966 GCF_000690725.1 Stegastes partitus | reverse complement strand
GCATGAGCTTCACTCCTCAGACCTGAACACTATGTCCATCTTTTAGATACAGGCTTTACCTAAGGGCACTATATATCCACAGTACCCATCCCTATAACAACACTTCTGGATGTTTTTACACCTGTGCTGTTCTTGTTTTTGAAGAAAGTTGTTGATTAGGGCTTAAGATTGTGTTTCAATTTTATTTGCATCAAAGAAAACCCGGCTCTGATACTGGAGGTTGCATGATGGAGGACAGCACAGGAGTCAGTGTTTGGCTTGTATTTACTATTTAGCTTATGCTGAGTTCTGAGCCTTGTGAAATGCTCTACATATGATTTGTTGTTAAGGCAAGCTAAATTAATGATAAATTTGTAATTATAAAACCAAAGTCAGTCTGCCTAATCTAAAGAAGAAGAAAAAACAGAGCTGCAGTCTGGACGTAAAAATCAAAGCAGCAGTGTGTGTAAAAAAAAGTTGATGAGGTCCTTCTTTGTCTTTTTTATGCCATGTTTTAATGCAAATGCAGTGGAAAGCACTGGCACATAGAGACGCATTCACAAACACAGACTGCCACATGCAATGGCATCTATGAATGCTGACTGGTGATACTGAAGACTTTGAACAGCAGGTAAAACGAGACAAGTCCAGACCTCATCAGCTCTTTTGGGCGACAGAGTCTCCCTGAACTGTGGTCGTCGACAGAAGTTCAAAATAAAGCCTGCAACAATGAAACTGGTATCGATGTTTACACGACTCAATGACGAAACTCTACGGTGGCTCGTTCTGATCAAGCACGACTGCCAGTCCACATCTGGAGAGTCGGCACGGGTGACCACAGGGTGCCCACTTTGCCTCATGGGTCCCACACCTGACCACTGCTTGCTGTGTGGCCTGGACGTAGAAAACACCAGCTGGGTTGGATTGTTTCCAGCCAACAGATAGTCTGACAGTCCACCATAATAGTTTTTGCACAGTGGGAACAAATGACGCATTAATTAGTGAGCTTTATAAGTGCTATTGGGTTTTGTTTCCAGGCTTTTTTTTTTCAAGGTTCAAGGTTCAAGGTTCAAGGTCTTTATTGGTCACAAACACAGTTATACACGGTATAACACGCAGTGAAATGCGTTGTGTACCTGTTCCACACCGAAGCAACAAGAATAGATAAATAAAGATAAATAAGAATAAGGAATAGAACACACAATCCTTCTCTTTGAGCTCAGCTAATTCACCACACAGTCATGACAATTGATATCGATCTCAACTAACTCTTGGTGAAAATGTGAATAAGTGTATTTTCCAGCATGTACATCTATCCTTATGAGTCTGTAGTTAGAGTTGTGTGACTCTGTGAGGCGACACTGTTTAAAACAAATGCATGAAATGAAGCTGTGATTCCATCTGACGGACGTGTAGCTGCAGTGAGCGCCAAAGTCTGGCACACATGGTACTGAGTCTAAAACTCAGAAGGTGAGCAGTAGAACCTTGGAATGTGTCCTGTTTTATATATATATACACTACCGGTCAAAAGTTTTAGAACACCACACTTTTTCCAATTTTTTACTGAAAATTATTCACTTTATTGTGTCATTGCATTCTGAAATGAAAGCATAGAACAAATAAGCAATTTTAGTTTAAAAAATTAATCATGGAATCAATTTATAGACCAAAATATATTCCAAACTTTTGACTCATCAAAGTAGCCACCTTTGGCAGATATAACAGCTGAACACACTCGTGGCATTCTTTCTACAACAGAAATCAAATATTGTTCAGAAAGTTCTTCCCAAGTCTGTT
>NW_007579050.1:27902-42625 GCF_000690725.1 Stegastes partitus | reverse complement strand
GGTTGAAACAGACCCAGTGTTCAGTGAAAATATCATGTATGTTGACCATAAAAAAAAGTTTCAACAATGCATCACAACGTTCAGCTGCCTTTGAGAAAGCATTGAAAACCGGGTTCATCTCAGGTGACAGGTGATATCTGGGCAGCATCAGTAACAAAGAGAGTGTGTGTCTGCTCCTGTGTGAATTTTAGAAACTGAGAGCCCCTAGTGATGAAGAAATACAGCTTCAGTTATAAAGTTATAAAGGCTAATGGGCCGAACGTAATACATTAAAAAAAAAAAAAACAAGGAGGAGCGATGTTTAAGGAGGTGGAATAAAACTAAGAGGTGTCAAGGGAGGAGCTCTGGGCAAAAAATATATATATATCCACCACGCTTGTCTCCTGATCAGTCTGCACACTTTCTAACCTTCAGAAGCTTCACCATCCTTCACAAGCATCAAGATGAGAGGTGAGACCAGATATGAGGTGTAACTGCTATCATGAACAAGAACGACTTCTCAGCTGTAGATGGCTCATTAGTGCCTTTATAATACAATCAGACAAAACAATAACAGTTTGAGGAATAAAGTAAAGCATAATGGAGGAATTTTACAATTTCTGAAGGTCTACTGTTAAAGCTTGTCTGTGAAAAATTAGGAAAGGGATAGAAAAGGACTCAGTGTCAGCTCACTGCAGCTTATGGTGAGTCTTTCTGGAACTAATCATGCTTGTCTTTGCTCTTTTTTTCTTCCAGCAATCATATTGCTGTGTCTGCTGCCTGCAGCGGTCTGGGGAATGTTTTCCTGGGATCCAAAAGACCACACAACACCCAGAGCAGACCACTATCTAAGTGAGAGACTTCAAAGAAATAGGTCTGTTGTCTGAATGTTTCGTCTCCACATACTGTCGTCTGTGAACTCGTACTTGTGCTTGTGTGTGCAGAGTGTTACGACCAGGAGTCTTGTGGCTGTTGTCTGATGGAGAGACAAATGAACAGGATGGAAATGTACTTTAACAAGAGTGTGTACCACATGCATGAGCTGCTGATGAAATCCAAAACTGCCCTCATGAATATGAGAGGTGAGTAACACGTCTATGAGTCCCACACACCAGGACACTGTTTAGTTCTCTGACTTGACCAGTTCTTCCTCTGGATCTGCAGCCAGCCGTAGCGCCTTCTCTGTCGCTCTGAACAATGCCAACAATATGACCTGCTTTGGCCCCTTCGCTGAGAACATGGTCATCATATACGAACACGTATTCCTCAACCTGGGAGGCGGCTACAACGTGAACACTGGTATCTACACTGCTCCCCGCTCTGGTTTCTACAGCTTCGCCGTCACTGTCTACAGTAAAGTTAGCGATGTTAACCAAACCATAGCCGTCTGCGCCAGCCTGCAGAAGAACGGTATGGTGGTGTCAGGATCCACTGAAAAAAACAATGAAGACCAAGAGGACAGCACCACCATTGTAGTGGGCATTGGCTTGAATGCTGGGGACGAGGTGGCGGTCATCCTGCCTGCAGGATGTTTCATCTGCGACAACAAAAGCCACTATAACACTTTCACTGGCTTCCTGCTGTATGCTGACGACCACACTCACTATACCACAGCGTAACTGCGCTGTGCTTTGTACCAACTTCTGCCCTATACTGAAAAGATTGACGTCTGCTAGATGAAATCTTTGTACGGCGACACCAGTGGCTTGTAACTCATGATCTGTTGTACTCTCACCATTTATTTTTCCTGAGATTATGTCCTGTTAGTGATTGAGATTTCAGCTTTGAGGAATGATTTGAATGCATCTTCTCTGGATTCCACTTGTGCAATTTCTGAGCTTGCAAACCTTTTCTGTCTTTTGTGTGTAATTATCTTGACTGTTGCTGGTCTTTAGCAAATTAAATGATGTGATCTGTCAAGCTTACCAACAAAATAAACTAGATTTCTAAACAAACAGTTGATCTTGTGAATTCTTTTGTTTCAGTCTCCTTAAAAAAAAAACAAAAAAAACCAAAGATCCAAACATTACATTACATTTAATGTAAAAAAACTATGATGTTGTTGTTTTTTTACACGGCTGGAGTAAATATTAGACCACCTGCTAATAAAACGATAGAACCCCAAGAGCTGTGCACATTTAGTCACAATTACAAAACTGTATTCCTCATGAAATATGAAGATAAACTGAAAGGAATGTCATATCACCACACACACGAGTCCATAATAAACTCATCAGAAGAGGATTGTTTTGTGCCACAGAAGTACAGCACAACTACAACACACATATAATGTTAACTTTTTTTAGAGCGACTTTGTGTATAAATCTGAAAACACTACATGCAACCGCATCTGCACGAAATCTGTCACATTGCACCTTGGGCTATATCCCATATGCAGCCCGAATGATGTTAACACATGATAAAATATTGATTTTGGGTTTATTACCGAGATCGGCTCATTTAGTTGTTTTCTACGTGTACGTAATATATTATATTTCCATATTGCCGTCAAACACTGTCAGGCGCAATGCGACTGATTCCGTGCAGATGGGTCACATATCTGTAACGAAATCAGTGAAGAAGACAAAGACGTGGCTGAACGGCGACGACACCGGGCACTGGGCTGAAAGAGTTCATTTACAACAGATAACTCCATCTTCACAAACCTTCAGAAAACCCACTTTTCCATCATCTACCTGAGACAACATCTATCAAACTCAAGTTACATCTCTTTTTGTAATTTCTACTGAGTCAGATCCACTCAGCTTCAGTCTGATTGATATCATCTCAACAAAAAAAACAAGTTTTCTGAAAATCTACAAAATTACACAGTTGCTTGTTTTTGCAAATAAACTCTTCAGATGCATGAACTAGTAGCAGGTAGATTAAAATCATTGCTACTCAGGCTGCATGTGTAGAAGGAAGCGGGGAGGTGACAGAAGTCAGCAGGTGGATGGAGACGCCTCAAATAACAACTGAAAAGGGGATTTTCTTTCATGAATGGAATATAAATATATAATGTATGTGTGCATTTCTACGTTTTATAGGGCAATCTTTCTGGTAACCCAAAAGAAAAATCAAGAACAGATTGGTGCAGTCGACCAGTAACTCTAATATTTTTCTATTTAAGGGACTGTGCAGCTTCCCGAGGAACTCAAGCTGATTTGTGACTTCCTGCTTGTAGGTAAGAAAAAAAAAAAATTACTTGCACCGAAATGCACATTTAAACTCTCAGGCATGGCTTGTTTGCTGATGATACAGCGCTGACACCTGTTTCCAGACGACACACGACACCTGGCCCGCATCGATAACAATGCCCTGGAGGGCGTGTGTCTGCTTTTGAGGGATTTTGGAAAGTGAGAGCGCCTGGTGATGATGACATTGAGACATCCCCAGCTGTACAGTTATAAAGACAAATAGGGTGGATGATTAAAAAAAAAACAAAACAAAACATAAACCAGGTGGAGTAATGTCAGAAGAGGAGGGATAAAACTGAGAGGTAACAAGGGAGGAGCTCTGAGAAAAATATATATCCTTGATGCTTCCTCTGCTGATCATTCCGTCACATCTTCTGCGCTTCTGAAACTGTCACCGTTTAGCATCAGCATGAGAGGTGAGACACTTGCACACCAAACTGGCATCTGATACAAAGCTTTCAGTGGTAAATGTCGTCTTACTCTTTCCTCCCCAGCTGTTGTGTTGCTGTGCCTGCTGCATGCAGCTCTTGCAAATCCGTATAGCTGGGAAAAACCTGACCCTAAAACCGACTACACAATGCCAACTCCAGGTCCCAACGCAGGCAGCGGTAAGGATTTGTGGTTCCATAATCAAGTGTGCCATCTCTTCTGCAAGTGTATTCATGTGGATTTATTTGTGTTCAGCATGCAAAAAGTCCGACCGTTACTGTGGTTGCTGCAAGATGACGCAACAGACGTACTGGCTGAGGAGGTACTTTACCGACACCCTGAATACGCTGGAGGACCATTACACAGAAGCACTACAGTATCTCAACATGATCAAAGGTGAGTGATGAGGAATTTCAAAGTGTCTTGAAGACCCCGATCCACTGTTCAAATTTCTAACCTGTCGTCTCCCGTTGCATTTCCAGACAGCCGTGTTGCCTTCTCCGTCTCTCTAAACAGTGAAGAAAACATGAGATGCATGGGCCCCTTCCGCAGCAACAAAACCATCGACTACAAACACGCCTTCCTCAACCTGGGAGGCAGCTACAATACGAGCACTGGCATCTTCACTGTTCCCCGCTCTGGCGTCTACGTCATCGCCCTCACCGTCTACAGCGATGCCGGCTCTCCTGGCAACACCTTGGCCGCCTGCGCAATCTTGCATGTTAACGGTAAAGTGGTGGCAGGACCCAGTGAAAAAAATAAGCAAGACCAAGAGGACAGCGTAACTGTTGTGTTGGCCCTTCACCTGAAGGCCGGGGACAAGGTGATGGTCACCCTGCCCATCGGATGTTGCATCTGCGACAGCTACCACCACTACAACACTTTCTCCGGCTTCCTGCTGTACCCCACTGAATGAGACAGGGGGTCTTTGTACCAGCACTTGCTTGACTAACAAGGTTATAGCCCGCTAGATGAAAATTTTCTTCAGCTTTTGAGGGGTGCCTGGTTTTAAATCCATCGCATGTGGATTCAACTCGTGCCATCTGTATGCTTGCAAACCTCAAAAACAGTATCTTTGTTCTGCTTATCTTTTTCTTGCTGAAACGGTGGAATCCAACATTTTAGAGAAACGTGCTTCATGCCCACGCACCTGTGAAATGACCAGAAATGAAATCAAGTTGTTTTTCTCTTTATTCTTATAGCTGATTTCCTACATGAGATTTTGGATGGCTACACTGGAGAGGTTGTTGATGAAAATAAAGTATTAAAATATTACCCCCTCTTTTTGCTTTCTTCTTTTTAAGATATTACATTTTAGATTTTGGAAAATTACAACAAAAGCACCACATCATTAAATAAATACTAAAGCACTCCATACAGACCACATCAAACCATATCAGAAGTAATTTATTATGCGATATACAATGCATGTGTTAACATATATTTACCACAATAAACAAATTACTAACAATAGTAAGCTTTTCTTTAGAACAAAGATTTATCAAAGAGGAAATCCACCACTTTTACACACCAGTTACTACGAGTACGTAATGAAAACTGATAAAATGCCACACATGATGCTACTTGAGCCAGCCAAGCAAATGATATATACAGTTATTTTTTCAAAGTAAAGGATGAATAAAAACATAACAAATACACATTTTTACTGTAATATATGTAAAATATAATATACTCTTTTCGCCACCATAGCAAAACAAATATTAAAGACAAATGTGAAATATGCAGTTCCTGAATCTGTCAAAGAGATGTTTTCAAGTGTAACATAAATCCATCCATTATCTATACACTGTTTAATCCTCACTAGGGTCANTGTGGGAGGAAGCCGGAGAACCCGGAGAGAACCCACGCTGCACGGGGAGAACATGGAGACTCCACGCAGAAAGATCCCGGGTGTCCTCACCGGGACGCGAACCGGCGACCTTCTAGCTGCGAGGCAATGGTGCTAACCACTGATCCACCTTGCAGCAACACAAATATTTTTTTAAAATAACAGTTATTCATCCATCTTTCTTCTTCCCTGAGGAGTGATATCTTTCCCAGCATACTCTGGGTATGGATCAGGAGTCATAGGTGTGAAGTGAACTATCTCAGGGGACCTAAACGGTGCTAAAGGTTCACAACTAAGAGTTCTTCACACATCTGCCGAGAACAACTTTCACTGAAAATGTGTTTTGACTGCGCAATAAACGATGAAAATTAACAAAATATTTTGAAAACAAATAAAAGTTTGTGTGCTCCACTAGACAACTTGGTGTATTGAGAAAAGCAAAGTGGGAACTTGGCTCTAAGGTTCACTACCTGGACTTGTGGGTCCAGCTGAAGCTTTGGACCTGCTACCCTCCCAGGACTCATGCAGGTTTGGATCCACCATTTGTGTCTCGTTGTATTACTGCAGGTTCCAGTGTTACAGGCAAGACGACCGCCTGGTTTAGACCTCTATCACATTAAGTTCTTGTTTTTGTTCCTGATGACACAACCTTATCTACAACAACACACAATTTCCTTCACTTAACTTGCAAACTAATCAAATGCAGCTCAACAATATGAGCTCTTTCTGAATTAGTCAAAAAGGAAACCAGCATAGTTGCAACTAACTTTTAAAATCTTGTAAATTTCCAATACAGCCAACAAACTGCTTCAGTTTCCTTGGCATCATGATTGACAATAATGTAATGAATTATAGTACTTCGGTGTGGGTTTGGCACTTTTTTGGAAACCTTAGAAAAACTGCTCCATGTGTGAGCATCACATGGACTCATAACTGGAAAAAGACAAAAACGTCCACGCTTTAACAGTCCAAAAGACAGAAATTAGACTTTTTTTTTTTTTTTTCACAACATACGTATAGACAATTCTGAAACTTGGTAAAGCCAAAAATGGCCTTTTAGGTTACAAAATCAACATTATCACAATAAGCTGTGAAGGGATTTTTGTGTTTCTGTTGTTCTATAATTATGTAAATTAGGAACTATGGCATCATTTTGCTAATAGTCATGATGTGACTAAACAATAATGTTGAAGGGAAAATTGTCCTTGGTGTTATGTTATTATGAAAAACACAAGGAGGTGTAATCTGGACTACTAGGCCACAATTTACCCCAGGGTGAAACCAGCATAGGCTATTTTATACCCTGGGTATTTGTTGACCAAGGCCAAACTATGCCCAGGTATATTGTATCAACGGCTCAATCTGGCCTGTTTCACCTGTACTGCTGATAATTATGTGTAACACTTAGGCCATTCTGAGAAGATGATCGCTTAATGTAACTCAAAGCCTTTAATTAGGCATAATTTTAAGCCTTCACACCACTTAGACAGGTGAGTTATATAAACATACAGTCCCTGGACAGGCCCAGCCCAGTTTGACCTCTGGTTGCACATCTAGCAAACAAACAAACACAGATCTACACGTCGACGAGACAATCTCGCTCAAACTACTTCGTGAAACAAACATAGGTGTCACATTTCAGCCTGTTGTCAGTCGTTTTGGTTCATCTGTGGCGCTACTTTAACCATATCCGCTCATTGTGCGGATGTCAATATTGACATGATTGCAACACGCAGTTGCTGCAGATTTGTCGGCTGCACATCCATGATGCGAATCTCCCGTTCCACCACATCCCAAAGGTGCTCTATTGGATTGAGATCTGGTGACTGTGGAGGACACTGGAGTGCAGTGAACTCATTGTCATGTTCAAGAAACCAGTCTGAGATGATTTGCGCTTTATGACGTGGCACGTTATCCTGCTGGAAGTAGCATCAGAAGATGGGTCCACTGTGGTCATAAAGGGATGGACATGGTCAGCAACAACACTCAGGTAGGCTGTGGCATTGACACCATGCTCAGTTGGTACTAAGGGGCCCAAAGTGTTCCAAGAAAATATCCCCCACACCATTACACCACCACCAGCAGCCTGAACCGTTGATACAAGGCAGGATGGATCCATGCTTTCATGTTGTTGACGCCAAATTCTGACCCGACCATCCGAATGTCGCAGCAGAAATCAAGACTCATCAGACCAGGCAACATTTTTCCAATCTTCTATTGTCCAGTTTTGGTGAGCCTGTGTGAATTGTTGCCTCAGTTTCCTGTTCTTAGCTGACAAGAGTGGCACCCGGTGTGGTCTTCTGCTGCTGTAGCCCATCCGCCTCAAGGTTCCACGTGTTGTGCGTTTAGAGATGCTATTCTGCATACCTCGGTTGTGGTTATTTGAGTTCCTGTTGCCTTTCTATCAGCTCGAACCAGTCTGGCCATTCTCCTCTGACCTCTGGCATCAACAGAACTGCCGCTCACTGGATGTTTTCTCTTTTTTGGACCATTCTCTGTAAACCCTAGAGATGGTTGTGCGTGAAAATCCCAGTAGATCAGCAGTTTCTGAAATACTCAGACCAGCCCGTCTGACACCAACGACCATGCCACGTTCAAAGTCACTTAAATCACCTTTCTTTCCCATCCTGATGCTCAGTTTGAACTGCAGCAGATCGTCTTGACCATGTCTACATGTCCAAATGCATTGAGTTGCGGCCATGTGATTGGCTGATTAGAAATTTGCGTTAACGAGCAGTTGGACAGGTGTACCTAATAAAGTGGCCGGTGAGTGTACATCCCTCCTATAAGACATATGGTGTTAATTATGTCTTTATTTGGTCCACAGCTCTACTTTGTGGTCACACTTTTCTCTGTATTGTAATAAAGTCAGAAAAACTAAATCGCCACCACAACAAAACATTCCAGTGAAAGGACTGAGTCATTTTGCAGTTGTTGTGGTTTCACACACAGCAGTGGGATCCAGTGAGACCCCAAAACTCTGAGGACAACATGTCATTTCACTCATCAGAGAGTCTCAAACCGCTGAAATAAGTCTCGAAGCTACTTCATCATGCTGAAATGAAATGTGGCGCACCGTCACCTCCATATCAAACCATCTCAACCGGATCATTGTGCTCCAATTCAAAGCTCTGGTTTGAAATCACATCTGAGGTCAAGCCGCAGCGCATAACTCATCAGTTTCCTCTCATGCTGTTATGTGAATCATCTAGAGGCCTGTTCTGTTTTGAAGGGATGTGTGCAAAGCAGATATGAAACACCTGCTACACCCTGGCCTCCATCTAGCAGATAAGATTAAAAGAACAGGAGACAATATGAGGAGAACCAGGCCAGCTGACTTGAGACTTCATACACGCAGGTGGATGACAAAAAACACAGACAATGCTCTGTCCCGGGAGAGAGGACCACGTTAAAAGTAGCCACGATAACTGGAAACACCCTGTTATCTAATAGGACCACAGGAAGAACCGGGGTAGTGACGGATGACTGTGCAACTTCAGGTTATAAACAACCAGCAGCAGGAGCAGCTGTATGGATGTCAGATATTTGGCTTATGCAGGCAGCCGCACATGCAGGAAAACCTAAAGTGCTCCTACAAAACCTCCCTAGAGGCTCTTTTCTCTATCAGGCTGGAATGTGGTGCAGTTGGCTTACAAATGGCTGCTGTGTTATTCTATATGAAATCAAACAAATGTGCAAAACAAGTTTGTCCTCATAACGTCATAAGTACAGGAGAAATTTCCAGAGATGAGAAACACTTTAGAGCTCTGTTAAAAACTGCAACTAAATCAATTTTACATCCACTCCAACCTAAAGCCAACATCTCGTTTTTGTTCTGCGTGATTTTTCCTACACCGGCTTTGAGCATCAGTATGATGGGATATGTCAGAGTTTCAACAGCAAACCTGCACCACTTTAAAATCTGAGTCATAGAAACAGGCATCGGTACCCTGGATGTGTTTCTGTTTCACCAGAGAAAACTTTTCAACGAGCATTTCAAGTAAACATTTAGGGGTGATTTCACCATGTGGAGGTTGGTCAGAACAAGTGACAGTTGATGTTTACCTGTATTTTGAAACCAGACTCATCTTCTAGCCAAGATTCCTTCTGCATCGAAATACATTTTTAATATCAGCATATTCTGACCCTCACACAATGTAAAATTTGATATTTTATTTACACAAGGACAGCTGCAAGGTGGCTCGGTGGTTAGCACCCGGTGAGG
Organism: Stegastes partitus; assembly: GCF_000690725.1. Lineage (NCBI taxonomy): Eukaryota > Metazoa > Chordata > Actinopteri > Pomacentridae > Stegastes > Stegastes partitus. The sequence continues at coordinate 32,946 of NW_007579050.1, read as the reverse complement.
ACACCCGGGATCTTTCTGCATGGAGTCTCCATGTTCTCCCCGTGCAGCGTGGGTTCTCTCCGGGTTCTCCGGCTTCCTCCCACAGTCCAGAAACATGCTGAGGTTAATTGGTGATTCTAAATTGTCCGTAGGTGTGAATGTGAGTGTACTTGGCTGTCTGTCTCTAAGTGTAGCCCTGTGATAGACTGGTTACCTGTCCAGGTGAACCTGCCTTCACCCTGAGTCAGCTGGGATAGACTCCAGCCCCCCATGAGGGTTAAGGTGTATAAATGATGGATGGATGGATTTACACAAAGAATTACAGCTTTGCATACACTGTCTTTGGACTGTGGGAGGAAGCCGGAGAACCTGGAGAGAACCCACTCTGCACAGGGAGAACTTGCAAACTCCACATAGAAAGATCCCAGGTCGAGGCCAGGATGTGAACCGGGGACCTTGTAGCTGTGAAGCGACGGTGCGAACAGCTGCAATACCGTGTCACCAGCAACAACAACATCTTCACCAGATTTCCTGGTGATCCACTCAGTAGTTCTCCAGAAACATCAAGCTCATGGTTCCACTAGAGGGAAAGTAAGTTTGATCCTCTGAGTAATATGAATGTCTGTACACGTTTCATGGCAATCCATTTATGAACAGTTTAGAGTTGTGGACAGTGTTCAGTCAGGACTAAAGTGACAGACTTAATAACAGCACAACATCATGTCAAGCCATGCTAGAGTGGCTGAGACTGTGTCACTGTCCAAAAAAATTAATCCACTCGATAACCCATGAATATTGCCAGCTATGCTTTTATTAGGGGATCCTCGGCTCTAAAGTTAAACACCACGATGAAGCAAAAGGGCAAATTCCCAAATTCTACAACATTTTCATTTTTATCAACTCACAAACAAATCTAGAGCAACCAAATGAAGCAAACCTTCAAACCAGGCTGACGGTGTCCTCTAGCGTCTTTGTTCATTTTGCTCAGTCACGTTGGAGCTCTTTCAGAAGTTGGCCGTCTGTGAATCTAACACCGATAAACAAGACGAAAACTGGCAACACCTGGTCGCTCTTGTAAATGGCTTTGTGACTAACACTGAATAAAGTTTGCCTCAGAATGTCAGATCATTCCATCGACATAATTACCGAGCGTGCTGAGTGACTATCACGTATCTCAACCCGTGATGAACTACAAGCAATTTGGGTTTCCAATGATATCTGAAGAGAAAGTGAATGTGGATGACACACGGTATCACTTCTCCGTAAATCAGCATGAGAACCAGGAGACACCGTTGGCTGTTGCCTCTATCGATGGCCCGATAACACTTTCCTATCGACTGTTTTTGTCTTCTTGTCTGTAGGCTGTTAAGTCCTCAGAGACGTGACAATTATGATCCTCGTATCTGGACGGCCTACGTTCTCGGGAAGGACGGCAACCAGACACTGCTGTCCTGATAAGAGGTATTATGGTGCAAACAATTAGGTGCTGAAAGGCGTAACAAAATCACTTGTTGTTTCCTCACAATAAAGGAAACACATCTACGATTTTACCGTGGAGTAATGGGACTGTCGCTGTGGGAGAAATTAGCATGTCAGTGTGTGTGTGTGTGTGTGTGTGTGTGTGTGTGTGTGTGTGTGTGTGTGAGGTGAGGAGGTGGAGCTTCCGTCACTCACCTCCTGATGGGGTGGATCACCTTCAAGGACTTCAATAAGAAGGTAGAACCATCGTTTGAACTCTCAGTTTCACAAACTCACAAGAACTTGAGGTAGTCTTTCAGAACGAGGAGAAGAAAAAACAAAAAACAGTAAGTTTGATGTTTCTGTTTTTATATATAGAGGCTTACAATCATACATATTAGAAAGGATAATAATAATAATATATAAAAATGACCAAGAAATGGGTCACTCTGGCTGTAAACTACTAACTATGCAATGCTCTGATACAGACTAGTCAGTTGTGTATATATCCATGTGTTGTTTGTGTGTGTAATTATTCAGTGTCGGGTCGGTTAAAGGTTTTTCAGAAGTTATTGTTAGATTGAAGCAGTTAAAACAAGAATGCATCTGAATTTGTCAAAGTCAGGTGTCTCTACTGCCAATGCCAATTATTTCAGGCACTTTTGAGCAGTAATGTGAATAACGACTACAAAAACTACACTTGGATTATAAAGTTGTTAAAACGTCTGCTCAGGCATCCATCAGACACAGAACAACATCCATCTCTCATCCTTTTGCTATATTTGACCAATTCAGAGGTCAAACTGTTTTTTTTTTTACTCATTATTTTGACTTTTTGGTCCAAACTGGGCTCAGTTTGGTTTACAAGTGTCAACTGTGTTTATAAAGCTTTGCACCATGAGTATTTAAATGAATGTAACGTTGCTTTAAGCATTTTACACCCTGAACCTATATTCCTCATATGATTTGTAGATTACCAAATCCATACTCGTTCAGTCATACGCTGTATTTTATGGGTAAAACATTGACGTAAACATGGATAAATAGATAATTCACTTTTTTTGCTGCACATAAAAACATTTGAGTCACTGTAAATATGAAAAATATGGCTTAATGCAGATGTAGACACATTCCATTGAAGCGGCTTACAGACGATCCGACGAGCACAACTGCTTCAAAGTGTGGGCCAGATTTTCAAAGTAAAACATGAGCCTGAGTGGTCCGAACAAGTGATGTAACAGATGTGTCCTGAACACTGTCTTCAGATGGTTGCATTACCGGTTTTGTTCCTGCTGGGGTCGCTGTTTTCCTGTGGTCCAGTGGAGGCAGATTCTACCACAGCAGAGATGCTGAAAGAGGCTGCAAGTAAGCTACAAAAACTAATTTGCTCCTTTCACCGGGCACTACTCTACAGAATAAATGCAAATACACTCACCAGCCATATAACGCTGGCATTAATGAAGCTACTACATTATCAGTTTTTGTTGATGTTGTCCAAAAACGATCCTGTTATTCCACCTTGTCTTTATTATACTAGACTGCATTGCATTTAAAGCTGTTCCTAATATTTTACTCCCCTCATTGACATTCATGAGGGGCAAAAAATATGAAGAATTATATGTAATGTATATTTCATATTCATGGATCGTGCTATCCAGCCCTGTACCTCTTGTGAATGCTTTGCAACCCTAATATCAGCTGTTTCTAGCTTTAATTTACTGAGATATACTCAGCAGAGCGAGCGTGATCATACAGTTGAGCTCATGTCTTTTCGCTTTCCGACCCTGTCTCCATCTTATTCCAGTCCAGTATAAGGGACCCCTGACTTGTAAGGCGTGGGACTGCAATTGTACTTTCACTCACCAGCGTGGTTGCTGCTGTGCAGCCAACGATTGGTACCAACTCGAAGACGACACCTTCACGAGGATGAAAAACTTGTATCACGACCTCATAAAGCTGAATAGCAAAGCATTGATGCTCATTGGTAAGCACTCATTGAAAACTTATTAGAAAATCAGTGCTCTTTTGTGGACTCTGAGCTTGTTGGACAATGAATGCTTCTCTCTTATTCTCAGATGGAGCCAAGGTTGCCTTCAAGGCCACCATAGACCCGAATGCTACCACTCATGGAAACTGCTTTGGGCCTTTCAATATTGACATGCCAATCCCCTACGGCATTGTCAGCTTTAACGATGGCTATGGATATAACCCCAACTTGGGTAGGAAACACACACATGGGCGTAAACTCAAAGGACTTCATCATGTAAGACATAAACCACTGCAGCTCCACTAACTCTCCACCTTCCTCTCCAGGTATCTTCACTGCCCCCTGTGCTGGCGTTTACGTCTTTTCTATCACAATCTATTCATCTGTGGACAAGGACAGCCGCCTCTACCATGACGTAAAAGAACCAGACTCTCTCATTTCAGAGCATGAGTTCACCTGCGCACCAACAGTTACTGCTTTGTGTCTTACTGTTGTGTTTTGTTGTACCTGTAGGTGCGGCTGATGAAGAACAAGCTGATTTTGGTCAGTGTGTGGGAGAACAACCGAGAGGATCACGAAGACAACGCCAGTCAGGTACGACGCGAGATGAATCTGACTGCATAAAGGGTTGCTGCAATGCGATCAAGTGTTAGGATTGTAGTCCTGATTGCAAATTGAGAAAACTGCTTGTTGTGCATCTCTGTTCTCAGGTTGTGGTGGTGGAGATGCATAAGGGCGATCAGGTCTACGTGGAGCTGATCGCTGGGAGGAATCTCTGCAGATCCCTCAAGTACAACATCTTCACTGGCTACATACTCTACCCCTACACCGACGACAAATTGCTCTACTACGACTACAGCGATTAAATCGATTTGTCCTCGTACAGCTGACATCCAAAAACCTGTGGTCTTTGTCTATGCTGACCCAACAGATGTAGGTTTGTGATCTATTGTGGGTCTAGTTTATGAACCTCTGCAGTAGATAGAAGCAAAATGAGATGCATGTCACACACACACACACAGCACAAAAACAGCATGTTGCATTGTTCGGGAACATCTATATTATTAAAAAATATACATGTTTGTGAATGAATTACCACAGCTACCATGAAAATCCATGTGAAGAAGTGTGAGATGGTTTTGATTTGGAAGCAATAAAAGTTTATTTGACAGGTGACGTATCTTTATTTTCAATGTCAACACACGCATACACATCAACCATGAATGGAGATATCCGTCAGTCGGAGCTCGTTATATAATTTGGGACTGATGACGGCAGGTCACGACACTGCTGCTGTTAGCATTTAGCCTACGACAGAATAGTATGACACCGAACACACGCGCCTTTCATGGAAACTCACTACAGACGAATGTAAACCATCACCAGACAAAGTAAATTCTTTCAGTTGACCAAACAAATGATGTAGGAACAGGTTACGCACATGCTGCACACACTTTTAGACACAAGCACGCACACCTACACACACACACACACACACACACACACACTGTGAGAGTTTGGACATACCAGTCATTCCAGTAGGAAGCCTCTGAGGTAGGAGGAAGCGTCGGCTCGTGGGTCCACACTGATGCTTTAAAGGGATAGTTTGGGATCATGTTT
>NW_007579050.1:26331-27518 GCF_000690725.1 Stegastes partitus | reverse complement strand
GCATTGTGTACTTTGCTGTCTGTCTCTAAGTGTAGCCCTGTGATAGACTGGTTACCTGTCCAGGTGAACCTGCCTTCACCCTGAGTCAGCTGGGATAGACTCCAGCCCCCCATGACCCTAGTGAGGATTAAGGTGTAGAGATGATGGATGGATGAAGCTACAGCCAGAAGACCAGTAACAGGCAGCTAGTCTGTTGTTTTCTACAGTTTTTTCATGTTTTTAAAAGAGGAGACAAACTATGCGAAGTGGATTTTGCCACTTGTTTCCTCCAGTCTTGTGTTTGACTGGTAGATATGAGACTGTTGCTAATCTTCTTATTAAACCCAAAGTATCAAATTTGTGTATTTCCCCAAAATGCCAAACAGACCTTGAAGACAGTTTGAGAAAGATAACGGTCTCATTCGCTGCATGTTAGTGGACGACTGCATAACACAGTGGTGTCGTCTAAAATGCACAGTGGAGGCAAATATTTAAGGAAATGGAAGCAGGTGCTCCTGGCACAAAAACTTAAAAGTCTTTTATTCAAAGGATTAAAATTGTGGCACAGATATTTATGCAATGATTAATTTATGCATTCACTGTAACAGTAAGTGTACAGTCCACACATAAAGAGGAAACTGGTATAATAATGTGCATCGTACGTCTTTATGTGACTTTAATTGTTTGTTTGATTAGTTTTTTTAGGCATTTTAAATCTTGAACAGACTCAGGCATCACAGGAACATCTATCACATTAATACGCTTCCAATAAAACACATGAGAAAGCAGCATCTGGCTCTGCTCAGCTGATGGAAACAGCTTAAACGAGAAGCCACAAAACTTGACTACACAGAGACAGAAACATAAAGACAGGTCAGACAAAATAGAGTCGCTCCTATAAACATGTTAAAATAGTTTTCTTCTAGTTATAAAGTGACTGCAAGGAAGGTATTCTTTACTTAATGCAAACAAAATGTGTGACAAGATGGACCTCTGGCAATGTACATCCATTCATAGTTCAATGCAATTTAAGTTGCAGTTGAAGTAGTTCGGTGCAGCTCCAACCCAAACGGATCGTCCATGTGGATCCACTTGTGTGTTTAAATATCAGTGGTTACATATGAGTTTCTCATTATGAGCGTGATCTGTCCAACTCCTCCAGCCTGGTGCCAAAAAGAGTTTGTAATGGAACTTAAGTGACGGAAATG
>NW_007579050.1:0-25541 GCF_000690725.1 Stegastes partitus | reverse complement strand
CCTCTCCTCTCCTCTCCTCTCCTCTCCTCTCCTCTCCCCCTCTCCCTCACCATCCTGCAGCCACTTCGAGCGAGGAGGGATGTGGTGAAAGTATTCGGAGAATTCTCGCTGACCAAACCGACGCTGCCTGGCTGCTGCACATAGAGCAGCTCTACCCAAATAAGGCTGGACGGTTAAACTAGACGTGAGGGGAAGAGAGGCAGCAGACAGGGAGAGGGAGCTGCTGAAAGGCCATGCCCTTTTAAGGATGAAGTTTCCTTTTTTTCCTTCCCCTTTCTCCCTGCTATTTCTGCCCCACCCTCCTTTCCTCTCTCTCTCTCTCTGTGTCGCTCTCTCAGTAGACTAGTGAAGTCATCCTGCCTCATCTGCTCCTTTTAAGCCGGCATTTTTGGGAGGGAGGTCCCTGCGAATCATATACAAACACTCAGTCAACCATCCTCACTCGCCCCTCACGCTGCACCAGCAGAGAACTCACCTACTCCTTCACACAGTGAGTATGCTTTACTTTTATCGGTTTCCATGTAGGATAAAGTTCCCGAAAACTGCACTCGGGAGAGCAAGTAGGGAGAAGTTTGTGAATGATGACGTCAGTTTTGAGGCCTTCCTTCTGACCAAAGATAACACACAACTTCTGTCTCTTATGTTTAACTAGAAGGTGACGAATTTGCAGATTTTGTTCATTTCAGATTAAGAACAAAGAGGTATCTGTTTGCTTATATTATATGATTATCAAACCATCTGTTCGACCTGCTGTGCGTACCTGAGGATGATCATCAGTCAAACACTGATGCTTTCCTCACTGATGTCGTCTTGGTTCGTCGTTTTTATACATTAACTACTTTAGTCTTTTTCCAGATAGACTCACATGATTCAGATGGTACTTGAGGGTTAACACGTTTTCCATGTGAAGCGAGCAGAGCAGAGGCGGAGAGGGGAGCCAGACAGCGCTGCATATCTCTGTCAGATACCTGCATACTTTCATTTGCGCAAACAAATGATCCACTGCCATACATGGACTCTGGAGGCATGTGAGCAGTGGTGGAAGAAGACCTCAGACTGTTTACTTAAGTAAAAGCCTCATTACATCAACAGGTTGTACATAGAAAATCCTACAAAAGCAAAAGTACATAAGTATTACCAGAAACATTCAGGTAAAAGTACTGGTTTGGACTTTTTAAATGATGTTTTATTAAATATGACATCACTGAATTATCATCAGTGTGTCAGCAGCACGTTAATGTCGTAGCTGCTGCAGGTGGAGCTGGTTGAACTACTTTATAAGATTAATGAGAGAGGAAAGAAGAAAAGCATTCTTCAGTTTTTCTCTGCTCTTTGATGTTTGCTGAGATATTCGATCGTGGACATGAAACCACGGGAGGAGTTCAGAGGAAAAAATTTGTTGGAGCTGTCAGTAACATATAACTGATGGTTTCTTGTAAGACACCAAAAGCCAAAAAAGTCGGAAACCACTGGTTTCATCCTAAACTACAGGCTGTATTGTAAAAGAAAGTTATAGTATTCATTGTGTAAAAGTCACTAAAACTGTCAGATTATTGTAGAGAAGCAGAAAGTAGAAAGTAACAAAACATGGAAATACTCTCGTACAAGCACATACTAGCTACTTTCCAGCTCTGCTCAAAAGGCCACAGATGTATGGTACAGACTGGCGTTCTGCACAGCCAAACTTTCCATCTGTCTTCATGAACATATTGGAAGCTGCTTCCTGAAGTCCGACAGCGCTCTGCAATGTCTGCAATGTTTGGACTAAAGATAACTGGCAGGTCATTAAAGACCCGGCCATTCCAGTAAAACCCGGCCAGCAGTAGCAGAGGGGAGGTCCAGCGGGTCGTCTCTGAACAAGAGCAACAGGAGCAGATAACACAATCTGCACTGACAATCCTGTGGCAGCTCATAAACACAGCAGAGACCAGCCCGTTTATAGGGCCAGCGAATAACCACATCTGCGTAGCAGCACAGGGGCTCTGAGTTGAGTCGGACGGCGCTATCTACACGTCAGAGTCAGGACGAATACATCAGCTCAGACACACAGCAGTTATACAGTTTGTCAGAATAAGCAGAACCATGAAGGGCCTTGGCAGCAATTTCAGAAACTCCTTTCTGAGCTCGTAAAAGTCTGGCTGCTCTGAGCGAGGCAGCAGTTTTCTGTGCAGCTGGCATGAACCAGAGCAGCAGAGCTTCCTTCAGCCAGATGAGTCAACTGACCCCGTCCACCGAATTAGAAACCTCACCGAGCCAAGCTCCGGCTGCTTTACACTCAAAACTCCTTCTAAGAAATAAAGCTATTACAGTGATTAATATTTGCACAAGTCCACATACAGTGTATTACATGGTGGTTAGCTGGTTAACTGTAGAGGAGTGGAGGCTGCATGACGCCACGTCCCTTCAGGCTGCCACAGTAGCCACAGCCCTCACACTGGTTTCCTGTTCTGGCATTAGGCAGATTTACCATGGTAATGGAGAAACAGAGCAGGACAAACACGAGCGAGCGAGATGGATGGATGGTGATGAAGTCATGTTTGTGGGATTCAGCGCTTTGGGACTTTTGAGAGGAGACATTTGAAGCTTTTTTAAACCTAAAAGCTGTGGTTTTAACCCATTTCTGCTTTTTTGGGGTGATTTTTTCATAATGCCTCGTTTCTTTTTCTTATTATATTCTTTTCACTTCATTTATTTTATGACTTTTGCTTTATAGCAGTACCACTAATGCCATATGTACAGCACCATTAGTAGTAATAGTTAGTAGACGTTATTTTGGTTACAGACACAGATGTTGCACTTAAAAAGGGTCATTCTGTTTATTTATTATAGTAATTGCAGTTGAGTAGCAGCGCCATCGACAGTAGCAGCAGCTTTTCTTAGTAACTGCAGCAGCAGTAATACCAGTAGTTTGCAGAAATACTAACACAGAATCAGCTGCTCGACAGACAGGTGTTGCTCAGAACCTTATGCAATTTGTAATCATGCTTATTTCATATTATAGGTGACATGAACTCTGCTCAGCATCCATACAGCACAGAAGCTTGTTTAGCAGTTAATCCTGAGTTTTTGGACCTTGTCCGGGTCCCAAGCATAACAGCAGGTCCCTGGGTGCACATAAATACCAGAAATAGAGAGCAGGCCCTAATGGACTTACTTCACCTCCGAAAATATTATGAGACGGTTGTCATGCAACACTCGTTTTCTCTTCTCTTCTCTTCTCTTCTCTTCTCTTCTCTTCTCTTCTCTTCTCTTCTCTTCTCTTCTCTAGAGTAGTTTACGAGGATACGAACTATAGAGGCGAATGGAAAAAAAAAAGAGACAAATTAACGGCATACCAGACAAACAGTGCTCTGTAATAATGATTATATAATGACGCATGTCAGTGAGTGTAACTCGGGGTATGAGTGTGTGTGTGTGTGTGTGTGTGTGTGTGTGTGTGTGTGTGTGTGTGTGCGCCAACCAGAGGGAAGAAGACAAAATATACCATCTGAACTTGTGGTCGCATGTAAGTGAGCGTGTTGCCCAGCATGTGTGTTTGGTTTCTTGTGGTCTGGAAAAGCACCACAGGGAATGCAAAGAATATTAAACGGGGTTGGTGGTAGCATGCTGTGGACACTCTGGGCGGGAGTCCATTAATGTCTTTGGCACGCTGACTGTAATACGCAGACATGCAGTGCATTTATTTGCAAAATACAAATGCTTTATTTAGCGATACCACAAGGCACAAAATACACGCTACAGTTAAGCATTAAAAATGTTCCTTAATTTATCCTAATTTAGAGGACATACTCCAGTGTGTAAAAGACAGAGAGCGTCTATGAACCATATTTCTACATTAACAATGGATCGTGTGAGTCAGTGCGATGTGAAAAGGGGTGATGAGCTCTATAGGCCCATTGTTCGATAACACAATACCGTCGACTCATTCTCTGGGGAACACGATGGAGCACATATTTTCCCCTGCAGTGAGTAGAGACCAATAACTGAGCTAAAAGGAGGCTTTTTGTTGCTGTTAAGTTCTTCATGTGGACACAAACATGACTCCAAATAAATGATTTTTTCTCACTATGTCCTGAATCTGTAAATAGACAACAAGATAACGAGTTTTACTTTATCTGGTCAGCATCGTTTAAATACCGCCTCCAGTAAAAATCTAATCTAATCATGAGGTATTCTATATGTAGGAGGACATCTCATCAGTGAAATAAACAGTCAGCACCACACACAGAAACCCAGATTCAGACTTCTAGGGTTTCATATGTAACTAATCCAGGGAACCAATCCTGTCAACTTGCAGCATGAGGCACTTGGTTTAATTTTTCTTCTTCAGTCTGTTTCTGGTATGAAAATGTGAGGCTGAAGTTCTCCAGTTCTTCTGCCATTGTATAGCACAGAGTAGTTTTTGGTTGTGAGTGAGCTGGTGTGCCTGAGCTGCACTAATCAGCAGCGGAGTGGGCGAGGACTTTATAAATCTGCACATCCTAGAGGTGTAGAGTTACATCTGGACCATTTTCAGACATGAAGGAATTATTTCCAAAGAAAAAGTGTCTAAAGATGTAAATTTGATGCACAGAATTGAGTTTCTAGGAGTTGTAATCAATGACCTGAAGAGACTTTAAGGACTTTTACACCCTCAAATCAGCTAAAAAGAAGACGAAGGAAATATCTGGTGGGGCTGACTTATATAAAACATAGAAACAGTATGTCAGTCGTGGCCCAATTTCATATCTGACCACTTAATCCATTTAAAACTACGACCAGTTGGATGAATCCAACAAGTGAAGACTGTATTATTTTTCATAAACAGAAATACTGTGTTTCCCCCGGCAACAGCAGCACTCATCCTGTGCCAGAAGTGAGTCTCCTCCGGTCGACTCCCGAGTTTAACCCTTAACATCTTAACTCTGAACCTCCTTAGGATCAGGAAGTTGACGTGACCTGACATCAAGATGGCAACAAAGGTTGGATGGTGCCGACAGCACTTTGATATGGGTTTTCGCACTTGGCTGTTGGCCCAAAGGCAATACAGATGCATAAAACTGAAAAAAGAAGTGCTAGCAGTGATGAGCGTGTGTGTTGACAGAGACCAGGAGTCACAGAGGAGAGAATGTGTGTGTGTGTTAAAAGAGAACTTGTGCAAAACTGAGCTGGCTGATGCAGAGCTCCCACTGTACACCACTTTGCCTCAGACCTCGGCGGGTCCTCACAGGGCTGAATGGTGTGCATTAGGAGACACAACGCTGTTAATGCTGCGGTTCTGGGGACGGTATTGAGACTGAACGCTGAGCATTTACGCTTATGTACACGCTTCTGACCTGCATGTCATTAATGTTGGTGCTGGTGTATTTTGTGTGCAGCATATATCCAATGAAGAAGAGTGTTTATATGTGTGATTATGAGTAAATATGCCTTTTAATATATGACAACTATACACGTTCATGCATAAACTGTAGGCTCCTTCTAAATCCTGCTAGAATGTGACCATGTTAGCTGTTGTTTATGTTCCTATTTCAGACTAAAAAAAACAGGACTAGTGAGATCCCAGTGTGCAGGAGAATCATCTATATAATGTTGTCATGAATATACACACTGATGGAAATGACAGCACCAGTGAAAACTGAACCTGCAGTCATCACATCGACTCTTTCTCCAAAGACAACAGACTTGAAGGTTTCATGTACAGACATGATCCTACTTTGTTTGACACCTGCTTCAGTCCTCTCAAACTCATTCCATTGCATCCCTTTTTGTCTGTATGGCCATCCACGTCTCCACCTATCTCATATAGCAGGGTGTCGGCATGGCAAACAAAGGTCCAACCTTCGGCATGAGCCGGCAGGTTCAGGATAAGATCGACAGCAAGTATGACTCTGACCTGGAGCAGATCCTGGTGGAGTGGATCAGCCGTCAGTGTGGCTCCGGCGTGGGAAGACCAGAGGCTGGCAAGTTGGGCTTCCAGGCCTGGCTGAAGGACGGATGTGTGAGTGACTGTTTTTATTAGGAGTTAAGCTTGCTGGTTTTTTTTCTCCTTCCTTCCTTTCTCTCATGCAGTCACCTTCTTTTGTGCTTCACTTTTTCCATCTCGTCTGTCCAGGTTCTAAGCGAACTTGTTAATAGTCTGTTTGCCGGAGAGAAACCTGTGAAGAAGATTCAGAGCTCGCCCATGGCCTTCAAGCAGATGGAGCAGATCTCCCAGTTCCTCAACGCTGCAGAGAAGTACGGCGTCACCAAGACTGACATGTTCCAGACTGTGGACCTCTGGGAAGGTCAGAGGAGTTTCATGGTCTTCATTCCTCTGTTGCTACAAACTTTTAATGCTAAAGTGTGATTGCTGCTACAGTATTAATAACCCAGACTGTGTTTGTGTTGGGACAGGTAAGGACCTAGCAGCAGTGCAGAGGACTCTGTCAGCTCTGGGCAGCTTGGCCGTCACCAAGGATGAAGGCACATACAATGGAGATCCTAACTGGTTCTTCAAGTGAGTTCCATGCAATAGCAGAGACCCTTGTCTGTGTAGATTCTCAGTCACATAGAGGTCATGTTGATCCTAGGAGATTCAGTAAAAAGCAACTGTACTTTTTGGTTCTTGAATGCATTTCACCTCTGATCCAAGAGGCTTCTTCGGTTCCTCAGAGGTCCAGTTTCTTTTGACTAAAGCCATGTTTATCAACTGACTCTAGCAAGAACAGGTGCACTGACACTGTCGTTCTCTACCTCTGTGTGACATTTTCTATGTTGTGTTGCAGGAAAGCTCAGGAGAACAAGCGCGAATTTAGCGACGAGCAGATAAAGGCGGGCAAAAATGTGATTGGCCTACAGATGGGGTCCAATAAAGGAGCCAGTCAGGAGGGCATGAGCTACGGAAGACCTCGACAGATCCTGTAAATCCAATGAGCCACCGAAACCTCTTTAGCTCCCCTTTTACCAAAACCTTTGATGGCCCGTACACCTTCTTAGAGCCTGTAAATGTCTAACTGGTCAAATACAACTCCCCTTTCTGCTTCAGAGTTTAGTGATTTTATAACAACTATCATCTTCCTCCGTAGTCTTGATACTTGCCTTGAACCCCTCATTTACATGCTTGCACTGGTGACCCTTGCAGAGCTCACCATGCTTTGTCTTCCAGCTGCAATTAGATCGAGTACAACTGAATGTTTGTAGTCTTAGGATGGAATAGTAACAATAAAAATAACCAACGTTTTGCCTAAAACCAAACCAAAATGACATGTTCCAAAAGTTGATGTATTCTTTCCTCGGCCAGCAGTTCTGACCAGATTCATCTCAGATGTCTGAATTATGACCTCTCTTTTATAGATTTTTAGAAATATTGGTTTTGGATTCTCACACAAATAATTATTTGTTTACATAATTTGCCAAAGAGACATTCTTTCCAAATTGACAAGCACGGCTGTGTCGTACCATTGCTCCTCGTTGTTACTGCTAAACATTGTTCAGTATCTACCACGTACCACGTTGCTACGCCTGCTGTATCAGCGCCAATATTTTTGTACATTGTCTTAATAAATAATGACTTTGAAATACATTCCTGACTTTGTGATTCATTTCACTTTTAGCAGTTTGGAAAAGGTGATATTTTTCGAGTGCAGCTTCACATTTTTATGCTCGTCTTAAAACCATGTTTACATGCAGGACCATAAGTGCACTGGATATCTGAAAAAGCCACAGTCTTCATTCATGCACTGGAAGTCGGCTAGTGGGGCAATAATTACCATATGTGGATGTACGTATTGGAATGGGAGCATTGATTTAAGAAAGCTGAGAAATAAAAAAAGACGATGTACCCTTTAAGTGGAAAATGTCGTTCTGCTGGAGGGTCTGTCAGGCTTTGGCTGCTTTCTGAATTCTAATATAAAGGTGGCACATGTTGCTGTGTGTTCTACGTAGCTAGCCTTAATGTCTCGTAGTTTTGTTCGGGATTTTTTCTGCATGTGGTGTCACTTTGGCAGCGGGTCCTTTGGGTCCTGTGGGTTACAGGCTGGGACCTCCGTGGATTGGACTCGCTGTGGCGCATCCGTTGTGTGTTTGATCAGACTGAACTTGAGGAGTGGTGTATGTCAATGTAAGATTCACATGAATGTCAGGACCCAGGTGTTGCATGATGATCTTTGTTCCATACTTCACCTGTCAGTGGGTTTAATGCTGGGTGAGAGGTATGTGGAGAAAGTTTTTCCAAACTGGGGCAGAGAATAAACCTCACATTCTGTGTCAGTGAGCAGCCGGGAAGATCAAACTTTAATGTTGTGGATCATCACTAGAGGTGTTTCTGTTGCTACCATCAAGAGAAGAACCAGCAGTATTCACAATGGAAGAGCTACAGCTTCTAAAACTGTACAAGGTCAGGGGTGCATTCATCCATTATCCATACACCGCTTAATCCTCACCAGGGTCATGGGGGGCTGGAGTCTATCCCAGCTGACTCAGGGTGAAGGCAGGTTCACCTGGACAGGTAACCAGCCTATCACAGGGCTACACTTAGAGACAGACAACCAAGCACACTCACACTCACACTTACGGACAATTTAGAATCACCAATTAACCTCAGCATGTTTTTGGACTGTGGGAGGAAGCCGGAGAACCCGGAGAGAACCCACGCTGCACGGGGAGAACATGGAGACTCCGCGCAGAAAGATCCCGGGTGTCCTCACTGGGACGCAAACCAGTGATCTTCTCGCTGCGAGGCAACAGTGCTAACCACTGATCTACCTTGCAGCCCTGCAGGAGGAACATGCTCACTGTTTAATTTTCAAAGTTGTGCACCAGAATTTAGCAACCTGGTCAGACTATCGAGGCAAAGTCTGATGATGTTCTGAGGTGTGAGTACTCTATAGTGCAGTGATTATGCACAGGTTTTTTTGCCAACAACAACAACAAAGGAATCGCTCCGTATCTGCCCTGTTAGTTAGATTTGATTTCCTGCGATTGCTTCCTCTCCCCCGAAATAAAATTCAAGTTGAAGGGTGGCCATTCTGACGCTGTTCAGGAGACACATGGTTCATTCATCATTTACTTACATAACGGGACTTTCGTGGAGTATTGCAAGACCACCGGGAACAGATTTAGGGCCTCTCTAAAATTTAATTCTTGTATGATTTTTGATTTTTATAGGCACCATCATAACTTTTTGAACAACACTTCTACAGCTCTTTCATTGGAACT
Organism: Stegastes partitus; assembly: GCF_000690725.1. Classification (NCBI taxonomy): domain Eukaryota; kingdom Metazoa; phylum Chordata; class Actinopteri; family Pomacentridae; genus Stegastes; species Stegastes partitus. The sequence goes on along the minus strand of NW_007579050.1, from coordinate 16,364 downwards.
GGTCTATGAAGGGATTTCTTCACTTATTTGCCGTACAGAACCGAGGATAAACTACACTTTCATCAAATGGTCAGAAATAACAGAAAAAAGGAAAACAACATTGCCTTTGTGCATTCTCAGTCTTTTGATGACTTTCTTGCTGCACCACACGTACAGAAATGTGCACAAACAACCACAATTACAGGAAACAAACAGTTGTTTTCCTGCTTCCCAAAGTGTTAGTTTGTGCGACTGTGCTGCAAAAAAAAAACACACAATCAAGGAGGCTATTTCATCAACAGTCTTTTATTGTCACCGATGCCACCTGTGACTTGCACAGCAAAACACAAGTTTCTAACTTCACTCCAAACCCTCGTTTACATTAAAAAATTAGATCTCTTTAATACATTCTTAAAAACACTTTGTATAAATCATTAAACACAGTTGGTATATATCTGTACAGCAGGCACACATTGTGTATATATTATACTTTATAAAAAACAAAAAAAACAAACATTTGCAAATCCCATACTTGGAAATCCCACTTCAAGTTTTTGTCAGTAGTTGCTTGATAACCCACAGAAAATAACCCCAGATTTAATAAAAATGAAATGTATAAAGCAACGCCTCAGAAAATAAACCGTTCTATTAAAATACATACGTACCCTCTTGACTCCTCACACTGTAGGACACGTTTTCCTGGAAGACCTTGCATATTACAAGCATAACCACTCAAGTCATCACACAGGGCGCGCACACACACACACACACACACAAGATCTCCCACGCAGCAGTTTGATAGCTTTCTATAGTGCACATTGTATTTGTCGACTCCACAGGTGTCCCTACGGTGCATCTTTTCGATCTGTGGGCTCAGTTTGTCTTTGGGTGCACGCTGTTCATACAAGATGTGTCTGTACACATGTGCACACACTGGGACATTTAACCCTTTTAGTTCCTGCCTGACTCTAGTCCTATTGTCCTGATTTGGACAGTTTTCCTTATTTCTAATTTCCTTTGTTAAGGAACAGGCGTAAAACGACACACACACACACACACACACACGCACTGTCACAGCACAAACACATTCAAGGCCACTTGTCTGGGTAATGCAGAGGCGGACAAAGAGTCCGCTCTTCATTCGAGTTCGTCAGCAGCCCACTCTGTGGCCCTCCACCACCACTGCTGGAGGCTGAGGGGGATCAGAAGCAGTACGGGAGGCCGGCTGGGTGAGCGAACACGAGAGGGGGAAAGCCTGAGACGTCCCACGAGCGCAGACAGTGATTGGCTCAGTGCTATGTTGCCAGCTGCTCTCCGATGACAAGCGGCACTTTGGCCTCTAAGTCCAGCACTGCCTGCAACTCCACCCCTGAGTCCAGCTCCTCTTCCTCCGTGTCCTCTTCCTCCTCCACCATCGCCTCCTCTACTCCTCTCCCTCGGCCCCCCTTCCTGCCCCGGTGACCCCCACGTCTCCTGGGCAGGCAGAGAAGGGTCCTGAGGTCCAGGTGGGCCAGCGTGACCTCCAGGGTGTAGTAGAGGGACCAGAAGAGAGCAAAGCAGCCCAGCAGCAGCAGGAACTGGAGGGGAGAAGGAGAACGGTAGAGAGACAGAACATGCTAAATATCGTAAATCATGCTAACTTCATTATTCCGTCCTTTTCCAAGTTGAAGGAGAGTTTAAGGGAGTTTTAGTGGCCAAAGATTTAATACATCCTTCTCACATTTCCATCTATCCCGTTGTTACGTTGCAGTTTAGAAATGTCTGAGGTTTGTTAGCTAAATAGCCTTGTGGTGCATAAACAAGTATTTAATCTAATTTCACTGTATAGAGAACTCCTCACAGCCTGTCACTTCCCTAACTGGAATACACATTGATGGTAAACAACCGTAAATATTTAAACGTGTGTCACAGTTACTGAAATTCTTTTGCATCGCCAGAGAGAAAACAAACAGTCTTAACCTCTTCGTAGACGAGAGAACAAAAGAAAAGAAAAGAAAAGCCCTGTTTGATACAACGCAGTCATTTCCTGTAATCTAGTAGATTAATTTTAGAAAAACAACACTCTATGATCTAATCTTGTGTAAAAAGGCTGCATACACAAACATACACTAATAGAATAGTATAGTAATAGACTGTAGTGTTGCAGCACTGAGACCGTCGACGGTACTTGTGCAGCGTGTGTCTGGATGTGTGCTGCTGTGCTCACCTTCAGGTTGTTGGAGGTGAAGGGGCTGATGATCTCCGGAGGGATGTCCAGGCCTGGAGGGCAGGGCAGGGAGAAGCTGCTGTCCAGATACTTGCCACTCATGGCCTCCTCCACCAGCCTGTCAATCAATACAAAGCCAGTCACGGGTCAGACAAAGCCCAGAACCAGTCTTAAACACTGTACTTGAGTCAAGTTTGAAACAAAGGTGGAGTATGTGATTCTAATCTGATTCACTAAATATCAGCAATCTTTTCCAGAATCAAAGCTGTACCTTGAAAACTGCTAAAAAATTCTGGGTATCATTAAAAAAAAAAAACAGTGACTGCATGAGCTCCTACCTCTGTCTGTCCTTGACTTCAGTGTCGGTCATCGATGAGCCATACAGGGTCAGCTTCCACTGCTTCAGCGCCCCCAAGGCAGCACACTGCTCAGAGGACCCCTCTTCTACGGAACACATGGTCAGAAATATGAACTCACGACTACCATGAAAGAAAAGTGTGTGTTTGTGTCTCCAGCTCCTGGACAGACACCAACACCAGCTGGACTGATCACGAGTGTGCAGCAGCAGCGTCTTACTGTGGTCCGATATCTTCAGGGTGTACAGGCCTTCAGCTCTCTCTCCCCAGCAGCGCACAGTGGAGAAAGTCCAGTCCTGATAGCCTGCAGCGTCTCTGTAGCAGTGAAAGAGTTTTTTCGTTTTTAATTTATATTTTTTGGTAAGATCACAAAGTTTCAACACTACTTTACGTTTTACTGCTCTTAAACAACGCACCTGTCGATGGCACGGCGAGCCCCGATGACCGACGCCATACCGCTGGGGCAAACCAGCACAATCTCCACATTGCCACGGCAAGGGTGGGTTATCGTCATGGTAACGGCCACATGCTCCAGCGTCTGCATTCCCGACTCTCTTAGGTCCTCTGCAGAAACTGAAGGAGAAGAGACGGCAGCTCAGTCAGTCTTTGTGTGTGAACAACCACGTGCATGTTTGATCAGGGTCATAATGGAAACTCTGAACCTTTATTATAATATTGTAAGTGTGTTGTCACTTTGAGAACTTTTTAAATGGGTTTTTCCGGGTTCCCAAATTTCAACTATGAGGATTTCAGAAAATGGCCTAGAATGAAATTTATGGCTAAACTCCTTAAAATAAAGGGTGTGATGAAAAACCTACAAGAACAATTTATCCCAGAATTATTATTTCACTTTTTAAGACCTGCAGATACCAGTTCTAAAAACATTTAGCAACTTTACAATCAATGTATTCTGTATTTTGATGGCTGGCGGTAAGACCATACATAGAAAATATACACACCATAAACGTTTTATATGGTGATGTAGGAGCTTAGTTTATTACAGGGATATTAATCTGACTAATATAAGTCTTGCTGCTCGACCCATGATTAAACACACAGGTTTCACAGTCACTCACTTTAAAGCCTGCAGCTAAAGTGCAGTTTATTTAGCTGCCTTCTCTCTGACCCGGGCTGTTAATGAGCTCCAGATTCATACCACTGTTTAGTTTTTCATTGTGGATAATGTGACAGAGAATGAAAGATATTAGCCAGGAGGTGTAAAAAGGAAAAAAAAAACTTAAGTCTGCAAAGACAAAACCAGTCCAGTGTGTAAATGCAGTCTTCCATCGTGAAACTGTTACCAGCGAGTCTTCTTGACCACTTCTCGTGCTCCCAGTGCAAGTGTCTGCTAATTTCTCAGTATTTCCTGGACTCTGACTACTAATGAGCCGTGGCGCTCCCTGACCATGTAGGGCTGCACACATCCTCGGGGCAGGGAAGGACCCAAAACAACCAGGGAAGAAGGAGTGTAAACAGAGATGTGGAAGAAGGGACAGTCAGGAGAGAGAGAGAGGGAGGGAGGGGATAGGTGGCGAGGAGACTAGACAAGTGGAGGAGAGGCATGGGGAGGGAAAGGAGGAAAATGGAGGCAAAGGAAGGAGGGACTGCAGGCACTGAGCTTCACCGCTGTGGTGGTGTGTGGCTGGCAGTTACTTTACAGTGGGGGGGCTTCATTTGCTGGAAACTAACCTCAGAGTTGGGAGTTTCATTCAGCTTCTAATTTAATGTTCTGTATTCATATGATTTCCCATAAATGCACGGTTGTAACACAGCTTTACACCACTGCCTGCATTTCTAGTTTATACAGAAAGACAACATCCACTAGATAAACTGTCTCCTCTACAGATGGGGCTGCATCATTTATAATCCAAGCTAATGTTCAAGGCAACAAACAGACTCGTCTATGCTCACAGAGATTTATCTGAAGCATGAAGACATACGAGGTGTGTCATTAAAGTTTCAAGACTGGTGTCACAAAAGATGTATTTCAAACCCAGACTGGGAGTTTTCCCCTTCAGACGATCAACCAGCACGTCTACAAAGAGATCCGAAGAGGCCGAGTTGTGGCAGGACCAGTGGAGGCTGCTTCACCATGACAACCTGCTCACAGCGTCCTGAGCATCCCACAGTTCCTGGCTGAGAAGAACATGGCCGTGCTGGAGCAACCTCCCTACTCACCCCACCTGGCTCTGTGGGATTGTTTCCTCTTCCCCAAGCTCTAGGGGGTCATCAAGGAGACCTGTTTTGAAGATGTGGACGACATCAAGATGGCTGTGATGACGGAGCTGAGGAGGAGAATCCTTCCAGGAATGCATGGCAGCGTGAAGGCAGAGAAGGCTGGGAGAGTGTGTTAGACTCCAGGGAGATAACTACGAAGGGGAAAACTGGTAGTTCGGATTTGAAATATATCTTCTGTGACGCCAGTCCTGGAACTTTTCTGACACCGCGTATTGTGAGACTAAAAAAAAAAAACCCTCTGCTCCTCTACATCTGCCATTAGATTTTAGGTGACTGAAGCCAAACTGCTGCAATATGTGCCAACAAAGCTGTTAACACACAATATGGGAGCGTCAAGAGAGCTGTATCCACCGTTTTATCTGAGCTGACAGCGTTGTGTACACAACATACATCAACTTGATGCTACTCAGTGAAAGCTCTCGGTTACAGTCTGATCCAAGACAGAGCAGCGTGGTGGTGGTGGAGGGTCTCCCAGCTGCCACAGAGCGCCTAACAAGTGCCTGACATACTCTCACCACATTGGAGTTACTTAAGCAGCCTTATTGCCTTTTTTAAGGAGGGGAAACTCCTCCATGACATTAGACGGGGCTGGGCAAATAAAAACAATTTCCATGAACAGAGGAACACTGAACATTGCAATTTACTCAATTTATTATGGTCGGGCCACAGAATAATGAAATAGATGCTGACATAAGAGGGAAGGACGTTGGAATTTCAGAGGTACATCTGCAAAACATTTGCATTTCCAGCAGTCATTTTGTTCTACAAATTGCAAATAAATGTGTTTGTAATTATTGTCCTCATTGTGTGCATGTGTACGTCCTGCTGAACATTGCGTACACTCAGAAACACAAGACCTGGACTCAAAACTCATGTTTGTGTAAACAGAGTTGGCAAATAAAGATTCAGTTCAATTGTGATTATCAACCCTGAGCACGTCTTGATTTTGTCCTCTCATTTTTCAAATTCACGCAGCTGCATTTATAAGAAACTCTCTTCTTCACAATCTTTCTCTTTCCTTCACACCACAGCCCACCGTAGGTTCTCTGCTGGCGTGAGAATCAGCTGCCTGAACTCTAAACACACGTATTTCACTCAAAACTCAAACACACTTGTGTGACTGCTTCATCTCTTCATCTAACTGTACACATGTGTCCTGAATTGGGCTGATGCAACCTAAGTGACTCGTCATTAAAAGGTCAAACACAGTCGCAGCATGCGTGCACATAAACACACGTTAGCCGAGATCACGTTCACATGGGAAGCAGAAAACCTGAATGCTTTAGGGGCCGTGTATTAGCCGGTGAGGCAGCCAAAACACATAGAAACTGCAACAACAAACACTGAGTAGTGTGACAGGCAGATCTGAACATTGTCAGTGACAAAAAGCCTGTTAGGGATTTGACTGAGGAGAGATTTAAAGCTGGGGAATGTGAACTACAACGGTCTGATGTAATTTAACTTCTTTTTGAAAATAAGTCCAGAAACGCTTTGTGAGTCTGCTCTGTGCTGCAGCTGTCAGCAACTCTCTGCTCAGTCTTTGAGAAACTCCTGTTGCATGAGACTACCTACGCACACACACACACACACAGACTCACACACAGACCCACACACAGACTCACACACAGACTCACACACAGACCCACACACAGACCCACACACGTCTCTGGCTGTGCTCCTGACCGCAACAAGGCCATAAAAGAAGGAAGATACAGATCGAGGGAGGAGAGGAAGAGAGACGAGGAAGGAGGAAATGTTTCTGTTATAATGAGATCACCACGAGCACGTATGAAAAAACGTGTGTGAGGGACAGACGACACACACACAGGCAGTCAAATATGAGAGATCCAAAGCAGCGAGAAGTGAAGAAGGTCCAAGAACTACTGAGGAGAGTTGGGGAAGGCAGAGACAGATTGGGGGAAAAAAATGAAGAAAAAGAAAAAAAAAACAGAGCAACAAATCTGGAAAAATCTCACTGAGGGAACTCACAAACAAGAGAACATTACCTAATATGGACAGGCAGGCTGACTGAGAGGGAGGCAGGCAGGGAGGGAGGGAGGCAGGGAGGGAGGACGCTGCATACTGCAGTGTGTAAACTCGACAAGCAACTGTCCAATACACAGCTGAGAGAGTGAGAGAGGAGCAGACAGGCAGATGGAGTTACCTTTCCAGGTACGGACCAGCTCGTCCGGATAGGTCCGGATGATTTCCTCCTCCTTTATTACGAGGCTCTGATAGGACACGAGGAACGGCACCGACTCCCACACCTGAGAGAGACACCACAGACAGCTTTAATCTAGCCTGTAGTGGAAATTCTGACACTGATGCTTCCTCGACCTAATGATTAACAGATTAATTATGGGTGGAGCTCGTCACGTGTACCTTGGCAGCGTTGACCAGCCTCCATGCGTTGAGCAGACCGAAGCCGTGCTGGTGGCTGTGATGGAAACCTGCCCCGTTCACCCTCCAGTCTGAGCTGTTATCACACTGTTAAAACAAACACAGGCACGTTTAGCTGCGGAGGTGCACATTTTGTCACCTTCAGTTTTCAGGTTTTCGCTATGCAGGCTGTAGCTATAAAAGAGAGCAATCTTTTTTTTTCATTAGACTCCCAAAAACAACACAGCTGTGTTTAGTTAAAGCTTCTCCTCCGTTTATTTTGCTGTTACTCTCCCACCTACTACTGCTGATGGGACAATTTACAGCATCATTAAGTAAAGACTGACACAGAAAAGAGACAACTGTCATAATTAATTAAAATCCCAGGAGTTTAAACATTCAAAGTTTTTAGCCTCACGTACGATGACGTGCTTCTTTTCTCTATTTTATCTTATTGCAAATTGAACATTGTAAGGAGGTAACTTTGGACTTAAACTACTTTTGACTGTGTTCTAGTATATTCTCCCAGTTATTCGAGGGTTCATCAATAAATCACAACTATTGTCAACATATTTATCCATGAGGACCATATTTGGGGGAAGCTAAGTGGTTAGGTCCTTAACAAATGGCCTAAAACGCCCTCAACAGTTGAATTCGGTCAAGTCTTGGCCCTCTTTAGTGCATGTCATCACTCTGCTCACTTCCCCCTTGTTCCAACCTCAATGCGCAATATAATACAGGTAAACATGTCTACAAGGAAATACTAGAGTTTCAGTTATCAGAAGAATAGGCTTTTGTCCGATAAGTCCAAGATTTGAAACGTCATACCTGTGAGCTAAGCTGCAGATTTCTGCATTTGACTACCTTGGTGTCTTCATGGTTCCCCGTTGTTATTTCCATGTTTCATACAGTAATATGCCGCATGTAACTTTGCATCCACTTGTGAACTGCTGCCATCTGACCTAACTGGCTCTAACAATAGTAATTCTTTTCAAAAATGAGACCAGCATGTCTGTTATTGAGTCGGCTAACAGAGTCCATCAGCCACAAAGCTTAAATTCATTTTCGGGCAGTTTAATATTACTTTAAATAAATATACAGCTGGTTAGACAACTTGTCTATTTTTTTCTACATTAAACGTGAATTAAACAGTGAGAAAAGCTGAGCTACTGATTGAATGTATGGCTGCCTTCTTGTAGGTCTTAAGCCTTAATACGTCACACAAGATGACAACATTCCCAGTCTGTATGTCTGAAGTGTTCATTTTGATAAATTTGGGGATTTTAATAGGACTTAGAGTGAAGGTGGGGTTTTCCTGAACAGTTCAGTGTCCAGTCAAATTAAGCACCTACACAGGACTGTATACAGCAATCAGTGACACAACCATCAGGTTTACCTTGGTGGCTGTGAAGGTGATGATGTGCTGGACGTCCCTCCAGCTGAGGCAGGGCCGAACCTGCAGCATCAGGGCCACCATTCCCGCCGCCAGGGGGGCTGCAGCAGACGTGCCGGTGTGGCCCTCTGTGCAGCCGGTCCCCTGCCGCATGGACCAGTCGGATGTCACCTGCAGGGCCACAGAGAAGGAATGAGTGTTGGAAATATGGCTCAGACAATTATGCACAATAAAAAAAATTAAAAAAAAACAGCAGCGAAGTGGGAACAGCACTGGCTGGAGTCCAAATATAAACTGCATTGATAGGGACTCAAACACTGGACATGCAGTTAAGACTAGATTTGGTGATTAGAGGATTTTTATTTGACCAACAGGCTTCTTTGGGCTGGAAAAGGCACAAACATGAGATTAAAAAATGACACCAAGACATCGTGACATTTCAACCATTTATACATTTTGTTTTGTTTTCACATTTTAACTACAAAATGCTGCCCAAAATGATCCATAAACCATAAAATTGTTGCAATAAAAAAAAAGCAGGTTTAATTCCATTTGAAGTGATCCCGGTAATTGATACCACATCCTACAGCCTTTTATTAAACTAGAAACTGACAACAGCTGATGCAGTACTCTTCTAGCCAGATACCAGACAACTGCATGTCATGGCTATAAAGAAGGTCTTAGTGCAGGGGTGTCGAACTCCGGTACTCGAGGGCCGCAATCCTGCAAGTTTTAGATGTTTCCCTCTTCCAACACACCTGATTCAAATGATCAGGGTCGTTATCAGGCTTCTGCAGAGCTTGATGATGAGCTGATCATTTGAATCAGGTGTGTTGGAAGAGAGAAACATCTAAAACATGCAGGATTGCGGCCCTTGAGGACCGGAGTCCGACACCCCTGTCTTAGTGAGCTGCTGTTAGGGTCTGTCGCTGAGAGAGAAATGCTACTCACAAGAAGTGGAAAGGCTATCAAGTCATATCCAAGTGTTTCCCGAGAGGCCTCGGGGCAACGCATCTTTAAAAAGTACGATTAGGTCCACACTGTAAAAAAACCTCACAGGGCGTGGTAGGAAGCCAAAAAGGACCCCTTACACTGTGAAGAATAAAGGTGTGAGAGGCCAAGAACAATCCAAGGATCACCACCAAAGCCATCCTAATGAAACCAAGCAAACGCGATAGTGACATGTCAGAGGACTGCAGCGGACCCTGAACACAGCTGGCCTCCAGCAACCAAAGAGGACTCAAGACTCTGCAGGACTCTTCGTCAAGACAGGCGCACCAACTGGACAAAGTAAAAAGCACTTGGGATCGGTTCTGTGGTCGGATGAGAGGAAAACTGAGTTGTTTGGGATGTGGCTTTTGTTTGGCAAAAGAAAGGAGAACAGCAAAGAACCACTAAAAGACCGTCCCCATGTTCAAACACGGTGGTGGGAATGTAATACTTTGAGGGTGTTATTCAGCCAACGAGCCTGACAACCTTGGAAAAGCAAACAGGATCATGAGAAACGAGGACTACGTTCAGAATCTGGGGGAAAACATCAGTCAGTCTGCAGAAAAACTAGCTATTAGGCAGCACTGGACCTTCCAACAAGACCGTGACCTGAAACTGAAGACAAGAGTGAAAGGAAGCCTTCCAACTTTAAAAACCTGGAGATCATTGCAAAGAGTCCAAAACCTAACTGGAGACATGTGAAAAGCTTATTAGCAACTGTCCAAACTGCTGGATCAGTGTGGTGGTAAACAAATGCAACTGATCACTGAGAAAACGTTTGAAGAATTTTGGATATGGCAACAAAAACATGGAAAAACATGAAATGTGTCACTAAAGTCTAAAACACAGTCTTCAGTCACATGCTTACGTGATTTATATTCATGAGAAATGTATTGAAATGTTTAAATTTAGGATGTGTAGGAATGATTTGGGACTTTAGAGTAACACATGGTCACATACACAAACCCTACATGGGTCCAAAGCAAGCGATCCAAGTGGAGGCCTGATGCATGAAGCAGCACTTTACTCAAGACTCCGGCATCATGGCGCCATCTTGACAATGTGACATATTTACTGCGAGTGGCCAGAGTTCAGCACTGTTTGTGGACAGTTAATGGAGGATATTAGGCGTGTGTGACAGGGGTTAAGGCCCTGGGAAGGTTGAGCTTTAAGAAGATGAAAGTAAGTAAAGAGCAGTTGTGCCAATAAAAATGAAAGAGTGGATCGCTTCAGAATGTATACACAGAGCACGGAGACAGAGGAGTTAAAACTTGACAGATTTAAGACCAAAATAAATAATGTTGTTTTACTGCTTTGTCGCTCATCACCATGCACATAAGATGCAGCGGATTGCAAATCAAGTCATGTTAATGTCACGTGTTTTCTGTGTAGCGGCTGGTACATACATTAGTGGCAGCCTGTCTGACAGAAGGACCTCAGCGATGTGGGCTGAGGAACTGCCAGGCCTCTGTGTTTACATGCAATGCACATGTGGGCCTTTTTCCAACAGCTGTCTCAGCCATGTGAATGGTTAATATCATGTTGTGCTTGTACTTCCCAGGAGGGCTAGTCATGCTCATCCACAGCAGCTGTCAGAGTGGTGACAACATACAAGCATCACTAGACTCTTCTGCAGCGCATACCTGAGTGTTTGCATGCTCCACAGGTTCATTAGCAACGCTATGTGTTTACATCAAACACGGAATCTCTTTGAAGCTGTCTCTAACATCCACAGTCCCAAGTCACGTTTAGTTAGCCACTGCTATGTTTTAGAACTTAGATATCGGGAACCTTTGATGTGTGCTGTAGCCCCTAGAATACCTTTAATCCATCAGAAGACAAGATGTCCAAGCAGACATCAACCATCCAAAACTCATAACTGAATTCCTGATTTTCCCTTCACTTTTCCAGATGTTACAGACTCACAACGTTGCCATGCGATGCACTAGTGAGGGCAGCTGTTCTGACTCAAATGGCTTCCACAGAAACGGGCAGCGTGTGGTCAGCACTTGGCCTGTGAGCGCACTGTGGTCGGTGGTGCAGCAGTCTTCTCCAGAGAGAGCCCAATCCTGGTTAAACTCCTCTCCCCGAGGCGATGACATCCCTGGTCCAAACTGCGTTGCCATGGCGACGCCCACAAACAGCAGCAAATACAGGTCAGTGGCCTCACTCCTGTTGCCATCAGTCATCGTTTTTGGATGGAAAACAGTCACTGCTCCACCTGATGAGGAGCTGCTCCTCTGAAAGCTTTCAAACAACTGTCCCAACCACCACTAAAGTCTTCACTCTTCAAGTTGCACACACGGCATAAATTGTTTTTTAATGTCATCTTTTGAGCTGCGGTACCTGCCGGCTGCGATGGTAGGTGTCATGTTTGTTTTCACAACTTTCTCTCAATTTTAAAGAAGAAAATATACAGTAAAAAAACAGCCTGATGTATTCTGATAAACCTTACAGCCACATGTACGTGTTAGTGTGATTACCAGATCTTGCATAAGTGCATACTCCACCCCTTTCATTTGCTCAGTGGACGGCTTTCTTGTCAGTTCATAATCTGTAGTTACATTCAATAGCAATGCTAGTTTAGGTTTTAAATTCTCTTTAAAACATCAAACAGTATCTACCATCAGAGTGCTGAGGTTTGTCTGTTTACTTTAAGGTCATAAACTGCATCAGTCTGCCTGAAAGCATACCAAAACCCTCCCTCTCAGGCAATCTCAGTCCAGCCGTTCATTTCATACATTGTATGATTCATGTCTTCATGGAGCAGAAAACACACCAGTTTGTTTGAACTGTACCAAACAGGTTAGGTGTGAAAGCACTCACTGTGACTGGACCAACTCCACAAGATTTTATTCGATGATATCATCTGTTCAACTGTTTTTCCACCTGTCACTATCCAAGCATTTGTTAACCGACTCGTTTTTTTGTGTTTGTGTGCGCTTGTTTCGTGAAGACCTACAATGCTCCTCAGCTTGGTCCCCCCGCTGCTGAAGGTGACAGCCAGCATGGACGCACACTCCTCAGCGTAGAAGGGCATCCTGCCGTTCTCATCAACCGCTCCTGCATCGGACACAAGCACAATCCTTATTTATGTGCACATGTCCACCCCCAAAACACAAGCGAACCTGCAGAGACAGACACTCTCACACACGAGGGTCTTACCGATTGTGATGGTGTAGATGGAGTTGGCGTAGCCGTCGTAGTTGCAGTTGTCGTTGTATTGACCTCCGTTGCCACTGGCGACCACGAAGATGCTCCCAAAGCCTCGTCGGCCTGCGATCACCCCGTGCTGCAGCGCTGCCTGTGGAGCAAAAAATGAAGAAATCAGTCAGCCATGAGAAAAGTAATCAAGAAAAATCAACCAGGTGAAGCCACAGTAGACGGTTCCTCTGTGTGCACGTTTACTTTCATGTAACTGCTGCATTTCACTGCCCTCTGGAGGACAAAAAGAGCGCAGCAACCAAACGGTCTCATACCTTGCCGAGGGGATGAGGTCCGTCCACAGTGTGTCCGTCATCATCTGGACCCCAACTACAAAAGAGAACAGTCTAAATCAGCATCTAATATGATATTATAGCAGTAATATGCTAAACTAGACATTTTAGTGACAATTTATTGTTTTAAAAGTCTCTCTCCAAGTGGAAACAACAAAAAACAAAAATCTGAGATATGTTTGTTACCTGCAGCTGTAGATATCATTGACTTGGTAGTGTTTGTTGAAGGCTATGGCCTCCAGGCTGTCTGTCAGTGGGCCGTCCAGAACTCTGATACCTGAACAGAAAGCAACAAGAGACACATGTTTCACCACACTTCTTTCCTCAAATATTCACTGTCGCCCTTCAGTCTGGGCCCTTCAAGTTTTTAATAACAGTCAATTCAATGTTCTTGTCTGTACCTGCCACCTTGCTGCCATAGGCTACGCCCACGGCACAGAAGCTGTTGTTGGGAACAGCTGCGATCTCTCCAGCGCATCGAGTGCCGTGGTGGTTGTCGCTGTGGACGTCCGGGTGAGGCATGGGGTCCGGGTCGTTGGAGTTCAGGTCATAACTGCCCTCCGGACTCTGACAGGGACACGAAATTTTAAAAAATAAATAAAAAGTTTGTGCTTTACACTCACTTAACTTAATTTTGTGTTGGAAGAAAACAGGTTTAACTGGAACTGCTATGATGCTGGTTAGACTGGGAGCAGCAGTGAAGGAAGCCTGCTCCTAGAGTTTCTCAACGCATTGACTCCATTCTTGTCTGCTGCAACTATTAATTGTACACTTTCGCAAGAAACCTTCTGCTGTTTGTGACATTCTTCTTACTTTTAAACTTTCCTCTGCACTGCAAATTGCACCACTCTGCTCAGAGTACAGACAGACACGACGGTCTTTCCAGGACCGATGCTTTTTGTCTGACATTCCGGTTCTACGCCTTGACGAAACCTCTCCTGACTGATTTGACCCAAAAAGAACTGATTGCATCATCCATACTATTTGTCCTCCTCTTTTATATGTTCCTGAATAACAACCAGCCCACAGACGAATTAGATTTTTAGGCACCGACTAGAATCGCTGCCTCAGTTCTGACTTACGTAGTTGGGCTGAATGTCCTGGTGGGTGTGCTCCACGCCGTCATCCACGACCACAACCGTGACTCCTCGGCCGGTGATGTTGCGCTCCCACACACCTGTCACGTTGATATCCATACCGCGACTGATGTCATTGTGCTGAAAGAACAGTAAGACGAAGGAGCGTAAATGTACGGGGAGGCGGAAAACTTACATATAAAACAAGCACTGTTTATGTGACATTTTAAACAAAAGTGTAAACTTTTATCCCCGCTGCCGATATCTGCCGGTCAGTGTTCATTTGGGGCCGATGCAGATGCTCCATTTCAGTGTGTTAATCAGCAGATTCTGACTACGTGCCAGTATCAGGTGAGCATTTCTAAAGCAGTGGTCAAGTGGGGCAGCCAGAAGTGAAGGTCTTTGTTTTTGAAATGGCACAAACATTTGTGTAATTATTGTACAGCATTTTCATTAGCTTGCACTTTGGTTGTCAGATGGTTTTGTGCGTACGGAACTCATGGCGTGCAACCAGGAGACACGTTAACCGTTAAGCTTGCGAATCATTGCATCCAGGAAATGAGATATCCTCCTCTAATCATTTAAACAGCACAGCAGTTCTATTCCTGTCACCGGCAACTGAAACCAAATCTAACTAAATGCAGCTTTATTAACTATTTGAGCAAAACTGTAAAACACCAACACGGACGTCGTGGTTGTCAGACTTCGCATATATCCACAAATCTAAATTCCAACATAAAAGACGCACCATCTGCCTTTGAGTCATATATTCAGGCGTTCCCAGCTGTGTCTAATCTTTGCTTCAGACAACTAAATTACTTCACTCTGTTTGGTAGGTTGTTCTGACATTGCTCCAATGCGTTTGGCATTTAGTTTAAAAGGTATACGATGAGTAATGTTGCACTGCACCCAGCTGTTGAAGCACACAGAACGCATTGTGTAAGCAAAATTTAAAAGACGTGAGTGGAAACACATTTGATTTGAACAATCCTGGCTACACAAAAGTTAGATTCTGACTGAGTTGTTAAACTAAATGCCAAATATCACCTTTTTTATATTTCGTTGCTTAGTCTGCGAGCATCAGCCCTGGGATATGTTCACTAAACACCTGAATGGCGCATTTTAATGCCTTGACTCAACAAGTCTTGGCTGACGCTTACAAAAATAACACAAAATGATTAGTCTGTCTAGAAAAATTTGACATTTAACACTTCTTATTTCTGGACAGCTAGTGAGAGAGAGAGAGAGATGCTATTTCAGACCAACAGTCGTCTATAATCTTACCAGGTGCCACTGTTTAGGGTAGTTGGGGTCATTGAAGGCCACTGATCTCTTTGAGCGGCTGAGCACTTTATCCCGGGAGTACCACAGGACATGTGGGTGGGCTGCTAGGACATCCCCAGGATGAAGACCTTTTTTCCAGTTACCACCTACAAATCCAGCACCAGGCTTTACAGAGCACAGCAGGTAGTGGCCTTCCAGCTGTCCAATCTGGCCCTGGTTCTGCAGCCCGGCCTGGTCTGCTACCTGCGATGGACAAAATATTAATGATGACTACAAATTCAGGAAGGATAACACTTCTAAAAGTAGCAAGCTTAGGCTGAGCAACCATATAATGTTTTTTTCCCACATTTTTTTCTATTGTTTACAAAGAGAGCGTATGCGGCCACTGACAACCGCCTACATATAAAGTACAGCACCCAGCATCTTTTTGAAAGCACTCTGCCGTTGTCGTGTCGGTGTTTCCAGTTGAAATCTGACTGACACTGTTGATGAAGTGTCATCACTTTCACTTCTTTTTCCAACCAACCACACATGCAGCATCTGTCGCCCAGTTAGGTAAGAAAATATAAGAGAAGTTTCTTCTGGATGTTTATACCGATCTGTGTCAGAAATGATCACAACAGGAGCGACACTAGTCTACCACACAATGACGGTTAGAATAGTGATTTGCAGTCAAGATATTACTGTTATGGAAACAAGGCTTTCATGCAGCTTGAGAGGGCTTTTTGGTTGAAGCACTGAGTTAAGCACTCCACAGTGCCACGCCAGCACTTTTCTACCAGAGGAAAAAGGTTACAGAGGCGCATGCCCTCACAACTTTTGTCTGTTTTTTAAAAAATCTGACACAGCGAACTTCTATGGTCCCTGCAGAGAAATGGGGTTGTGTGAGCATTAAACATAAAGCCATACGCAACAACATATTTGAATTTAAAAGTGAAATGACATAGCTGAGTGTGTTTTTTTTTT
>NW_007579049.1:198854-214514 GCF_000690725.1 Stegastes partitus | reverse complement strand
TAGTCTCACCTGTCCAGGTAGTTGACTATGTTGGGGTTCTTGTTTTCCCTCATCACCAGGATCTCGTTGATGATCAGCTCCTTCTTGGGCTGCTGCTGCAGGTTCATCTGTTTAATGGCGACCTGAGAGAGAAGAACAATGACAGATGGATGAGTTTATAAAGAGAGAAGGTATGAAAGAGGATGAGGAGGAGAAACAGCAGCAGACGGACGAACAGAGAAGGAGGATAAATCTGTGAATGGAAGGCAGAAGAAGGCCGTCAGCAGCTGAACTGATCCTCAGAGAGGAACTGAGGATTAACGTGACAGACGAGCTGAGCTGCTTCAGAATGAACCTGGAAGTCAATGAAAGCGGATTTAATCCAGTTACAGGCTGACATCAGCTCCAGCTGCAGCTTCGCTCCGTCGTCTGCTTCTCTTCATCCACCTGATTAAAGGCTGGATCACTTTAAACTTCTAGCTACGGCTTTAACGTCCAGCGTCTTCCTTTGCTGGGTCTTTATCCTTCATTCCTCCTTTAATCTGCACTTTAAACCCTTAATTCATTTCAGCTCATTTTAATTGAATTAATTTTTCTTTGAAGAGATTTTGGTCTTTATGAACCGTCTCTGTCACTGTGTGGTAGTTTGACTTACAGACATCACCGCTCAGACACTAAGAATGACTGGAAACTGTTGATTTCTGTGGGATCTGTAGATGTTTAGCTGCTGTCTGTTGGTTAGTCCACCTTTTTCTCCAGATTTAAGTCTTTTAACAATTGTTATTTCTAGGAAATGTTAGCCTGCTAGCATGTTTCTACGTAAAATAACTCATGTGTGCAATATTGTTTTCCACTTTTCCATCAGTGCAGTACCTCTGTACATTTCTTTGTTGACCCGTATCTTCTACATGGGATTAGAAAGTCCTGTCTCTGTTGGTTTTGTCAGTAACGTCTCTGTAACAGACATAAATCATGTCATCTGTAAACTCACCTCTTGTCCTGTAGCGACGTCGATCGCTGTATAAACCGTCCCAGACGCCCTGAAAGAAAACAGCAACTTAAACATCTACAGCAGGTGTTTGTTGGACAGAAAACATTTTATTTATTAAAACTCCATCGAGGCAACAAAACGCTGAAGCAGCAGAATCCAAACAATCATCAGACGAACTGGAATCAAATCAGTTCAACTGAAAACCTTAAAGAGCTTCGTTGTCTTAGCAACACTTCATCAGAGGCTAAAATTACTTCATATCTGGAGTTTTTCCAGCATCGGGGCGTCGCTGAAAGAGAAGTTAACCCAAAATAATAAGAGTGTTTTAACAGTTTTGTTTTCTGGGTTTTATTTGCTGACGTATAAAAGACGTTTTTATCCATTAAAGAGTCAGAAACGAGCAGATTTCTGTCATTTCACAACAGACTCATTGTTTTTACTACATAATCCTTCTTTAGAGATTCATTCTGAGCCAGAAAAACCCA
Source organism: Stegastes partitus (assembly GCF_000690725.1). NCBI lineage: Eukaryota > Metazoa > Chordata > Actinopteri > Pomacentridae > Stegastes > Stegastes partitus. The sequence goes on along the minus strand of NW_007579049.1, from coordinate 213,059 downwards.
GATATCTTTGTCAATCTAAATCCTGTTTTTCATCATCAGCCGTGTTTCCAAAATGTTTCTGAGGTTCGTTATTATTTTAAGGGATCACATTTGGAAAAGTTAATTAAAACTGCAAAAATAAAAAACTATTTCACAGTAAAGTTTTTACGTTTGCTTGAGGTGGTTTCTGACTTTTTGAAAACAGTCGACGGCCTTCATGGGAAATAAAAACACCTTTAATTAACTACTTCTGACAGATATTTAGGTGACGTCACTGATTAACTGTTTCTGCATCTTTTATGCATCAAACGAGGCCGAAATCAGCTGAGACGAAAGAATAATTAAGACTTTTCTCCATTTTTCTCTTGGAGATGGACAAAATTTGAGTTTGTTTCTTTTTCTTCTACTCAGTTTATTAAAGCCGTGAGAACAGCAGCCTGTAGCGCCACCTTCAGACGACACAAGTTTATTTCCTCCAAAACAGTAAATGGAATTATTTGGCTTTTGCTTTTTTTCTTTTTATCAATTTTTCCAACAGTTTGCGTCACATGTGCGCCTCAGAAACTCGCCGTGCTGCACGTAGAGATGCTCTGATGTTTAACGCATTAACGCCACTAAAACCTGTTTCCAGTGTGACTGAATCCACTGTTCCATGAAAACTGGATTTAAAGACTGGAGATGTGACGACATTCAGAAGCAGGCTCGTTTCTTACCCCTGTCCGATCTTCTCAAAGCGAGTGTATTTCTTCTTGGGATCTCCGACGCTCACGATCGTCCCTGAGTTAAAGAAGGAGACAGAAAGAAACTCGTTCACTGATTCATCTAAAGCATCCCGTCAGGACGTTTCAACACAGACAGAATGAGGCCCTTCGATGCTGCTGGAAGGTTCATTTCACTTCAACCGAGTCTGGATGAATAGAAAAGTCCGGAGTCTTTCTATTCATCCTGATTCTACTCTAAGGTCATCACACTCAGGTGGATGCAGCATGCTGACTGGGAGGAAGAGGAAGCATGAAGCTAACGGAGAAGAAGGAAAAACTGAGAGAAAGAAGAAGGAATAAAGAGGTCAGAAACAAAACAGATGTACAGAGAAGAGGAAGAAGAAAAAGTCAAACAGCTAGAATGAAAAAAGACTCAAGTTTAAAAAGCAAAAGAAATAAAGAAAAGGCAGGAGGAAGGAAAGAAGGAAAAGAAGGAAAGAAAGAAAAACAAGGTGACAAAGGAAGAATGGAGAAGGACTAAAGCTTTAAAGAAAACAAAAAGGGAAAAGATGAAAAAGGTAAGAAACAACTCAAGAAAGAAGCTGAAGTGAGGACAGAACGAATCAACAATAGCAAAGAGGAGGAAGGAAAGAACGTAAAGAAGGAAAGGAAAATAAGGAAGACAAAAAGGAGGCGAAAAAAGAAAAAAGAAGTAAAGAAAGAATGCTGTGAAGAAAGGATAACAAGATGTAGAGAGGAAGGAAGAAATGTAGGAAATAAAAACAGACAGTCAAAGATGGGAGGAGAAAAGAATGAAAAGCAAAAGGAAGGAAGGAAGGAAGGAAGGAAAAAAGGAAGAAAGGAAGGAAGAGGGGAGAAGGAAGAAGAGACAGAAGGAAGGAAGGAAGGAAGGAAGGAGGGAAGCAGAGAAGAAAGGAAGGAGAGAAGGAAGGAAGGAAGGAGGGACGCAGAGAAGAAAGGTAGGAGAGAAGGAAGAAAGACACGAAAGAAAGAAAGGAGACAAGGACTGAAGGAAGGAAGGAAAGGAAACTAGACAGGAAAGACAAAAAGGAGGAGAGGAAGGAAGAAGGAGGAAGGCAAGAAAGAAAAGGAAGTCATGAAGGAAGGAGATCAAAAATGAGAAAATAAATGAATGAAAGACAGAAACTGAAGAACAAGATGAAGGAGAGTCTGTGTGTCATCAGTCCAGTAATCAGAGTCCAGAGCAGGAAGAAGATTAAAGGACGAACTCTGAAACCTCAGGAGACGATGGACAGAGAGGACGACCAATCAGACGTGAGGATTGGACAGAGGGGGCGGGACAGGGCGGATATCAGGCCTGTCAATCAGACAGACAGGAAGTATCCTGGTCTTACCAGCAGAGGGAGACCTGAGCACATCTGGATGGGCGACGGCATGGTTCAGTAAGAAATATACAGGCTTTAATTCACAGGGCACAGAGTCACAGTAAAACATGTGGCTATGGGGGAGGGTTAAATACGGGCTTTTATTCTGAAGGGGAGATCAAGAAGTGAAGATAACTTGATTTAATGGGCAGAAATTTAAGAGGTTTGAAGGTTTTCTGCAGCATCTGAGGAACTGAAACTCAGTGGATCAGTTTTATTTTTGATAAGAAAACAGTGTTAGCATTAGCACGGCTAATGTGGCTAACGTTAGCTTTGATCTAAATGGTAAAACCACAGACGATGGAAACTTTAATGTGTTCCTGTGTTTCCATCTGTCAGCTTCTCTCCTGCTCTCTGTGCTCACGTCAACACACAGGAAGTACATTTTAACAAATAAATTCACAATAAAACTATTTTTGTTTACAGATGTTTTGTTTCTGTGGTCCGATAATGGAGCGATCGTGAAAGCAGCCCAGTGAGACGTTCTTCAGAGTGTGATGTGAGTTAGAAGCTGTTTCTGGTTAAACTGAACTCTCAGTTATTTTATTGTGAAAGGTTTCGACCACATGAAGGCATTTTGTAATAACAAGATTAATTATACGTTAACAGAGTAGCTTTGTTGTCTCCTCCCTTCACCTACACAACATTTATTATCCATTTTGTGTATGATCACATTGAATCTTGTGTTTCCAGGGATTTACTTTGATTTTCTTTCTGCTCTATTAGAGCTGCTGATGCTGTTCTACCTGCTGCAGAACGAGGCCAGAGTCTCCACCAGCTAATTTTAGTCTCATTTACACTTTTATTTTTTTAGTTTTGACGGCTTGTTTCATCACTTTAATGTGAACTCACAGCGTTTATTTTAGGCTGCAGGCGAGTTGATGATGTCAGCAAGTAACATTTAATCATCACATCACCTCCATGGTTTACTGGGTTTATTACTCAGGCTTCCAGGTTAGGGTTAATGTAAAGGTTTTATCGTACATTAAGGTCTGTGGAGGATCTCACACTAATGTTATCGCCTGCAGTCATTACAGCTACATAACAAGAGATTATCTGATCTACTCGTCCAATATTACAGATTCTGAATCACTGATAAGATGAGAAATAATGGTGAAAAATTCAGGTTTTAATCTTTAACACTTCCTGAGATGTTGTCGTTCAAACAGCCTCAAATTTTATTGTGGGAAAAATCTGCTGAAACTGGTTCAACAGGCAGTTTCTAAAAAGTTTGATCTTGGGAATTATTTCATATATTGAGGTAAATTCCCACAGATACTGTTTTAAATATCCAGAGTTTGTGATAAAGTAGTGTGAAGTCAATCAGAGCTGGTCGGGAAGAAGGAAGCTGATGTTTTGATTCTTTAATCTGCATCCTCCATCCAGTCAGTCAGACCGTGTTATTACTAAAATACTATTTAACATATATAATATACTCCAGTGTGACTCCAGGAATAAGCCTGAAAACCAACTCTTTATATAAATATGATGTCCACCAACTTCTGGCCTCCTTCTTTTGATTGAACTCTTGTTAATTAGATTAAAGCGACATCACTTCAGATCTGAATATAAATGATATGAAAACATTTCTGTGTTTTGATGCTATAAATGAGACTCACGTAGTTTCTCCAGGATCTCCTCGTCCGACATCTTCTTCTTCCTGGATTTGTCCTGTGGGCGGGGCAGGGAGGGGCCGGGGGCGGGGCTTGCACTGGGGGGGCTGCTGGGAGCTCCGTCCGCCGGAGGGGCGGGGCTGACGGCGGCAGCGGCGGCGGCGGTCGGCACGGCGATGGGGGAGGTGGCGGCATCTTTGGTGGGAGGAGGAGGGAGCGGCTCGATGACGGAGCGAGTGTAGATCTGGAAAATTATCAGAAAATTATTCATAAGTTTTGGTGATGGAGTCATAAGTCCTACAAGCAATAAAGATGGAGCAGTGAGAGCGCCAAATTACCAAAATAAATCAGTGAAAGAATAATAAAATATAAGTGGAAATAAAAAGAAGAATAAATTCAAATAAAAATAAATAATGTGGCGATAAAGCAACATTAATCAAAAATGAATCCATAAAAGAAAAAGAGAATAAAAGTAGAAATATAAAGACAAATAAATAAAATTTTTGAAAAAACATATATTCATTTTTTATTTATTTTAATTCATAATTTTTTAAACAATTTTTACATTTTAAATGTATTTATTCATTTTTTAAATTAATTTTTGTTTTTATTTTATTTTCTATTATTTGTTTCATTTTATTTATTTATATTTTTTGTAGTGTACAAACATGTTTGGAGCCAAAGTGAAGCTGAAGTGCTTCTCAGACTGCGGTGAAGAAAAGACTAAACACAACGGAGACACTCGAGTTTGTTTTTCGTGGCCGTAATCAGGTGCTGTGGACTCGTCACCGTGGAAACGGCGGCGGCGCCACGAAGCAGCCTGTCGACCGCCAACCTGTCTGGCAGAGCGGCAACAATGTGGGAGGAAGAAAGGACGAGGAGACGAGCAGCAGAGAGTTTTACTGGAGTCTGAGCGCGAAGATCCAGATAAAGATCGTTTGTTATTCACGATAGAAAGTTTAACGGCGACGACTGAACCGTCTAACATGATTTATTTCTTTAATGGAGCTGAAATAATCAGCTGATTGATTGATTTGTTGCCCAACAGACAATTGTTTGCTGTTGAATCATTTTCCACTGATGTTACACTGATGATAAGGTTGTTTTGGACATTTAAAGACATAATTTTTCACTTTTCTCTGATGTTAAGTTGACAAATAATAAAGTAAAAGTAAATAAAGATGTGTAGAAGTGTTTCTGCTCGACCGTCTATGATTTTTATACCATAAAATATAAATATTTATAAAGATATTTGTGAGATTTTTGCTTCATATATCCCAAATTTTTGTATTTGTTATTTCTCATCATGTCGCTGATCCAGAACCTGCAGCATCAGACAAGTGGCTCAAATAATCTGCTTATGGATGAGGTGAAATATGGGAACCTCTGAGCTCATATTAACAAACAAAGAAGTCAACTGGTGATATTTTCTGAACAAACTGTAGCTGCAGGTCCCAATAACACAAAACTAAACATGTAGAAGAGTTTTTATGAGAAATATTTGGTCCCAAAAATGGAAAGATCATCATCTAACAATCTATTTAAACAAGTCTGAATGTGTTTAATTTAATGCTGCGGTTTCACAGTTTATAGACATTAGTTGACCTTCCCTCACTGATAGAACAGCTCAATGAATAACAGTTTAATCAACACCAACAAAACCTCAACTGTCCAGAAAGAAACGACTGAAGCTAAAATACATTTGGTGTGATTCTAATAAACGTAGAACCGTGTGAGTGTTTCAGATGATGACGAAGACGGATGTAGAGAATCAGAAAACCTGCTTCTCCACTAAACAGCCTCCAGTGACGAACTCTGGAGGCTTCACGCTTCACTTCACAGCGCTGACGGGAGGATAAAGGGTTAAAGAAGCTGCCTGGACATCACCTGATCAGACCTAAGAACCTCTGAGGCTATGACACGATGGAAGAAGTCGTTAAACTCAGGATTATACAACGTTACTCGCTGCATAAATTCAAAACCTCCCACTGATGTGATCAATACGTCCTTTAAAACACTGCATGAGGGAAACAGAAGTCTAACAGTCGACAACTCCTCCTGATGCATCGGACAGAGGAGCTAGTCTGACTTCCTGTGAGCTCAGCCGTCAAATTAAAAGCGCCGATCGATCGGTCAGTTAATTAATCGGACCAATTAAATGCCGTTTTGACCTAACGAGCATCAACCTGTTTCTGGCTAATTAGACGAGTAAACAAACGATGTCACGGCAGCGATTCGTCAAATCTAATTAGCAGGAAACAGGCGCCTTTCAATTCAGCTTTTATTTTCTTCCAGGAAGGTGGTTTGATCTGGTTGTAGAATGAAATAAAGCCTCAAACAGCAGAAAGTGTTCAGACAGATGACGGCTTGTGTTGAAGTTTAACTTCAGTTTTAAACGTCCTGCAGAGTGTTTCAAAGGTAGTGATGCACGATATTAGCATTTCTGGTTTATACCGATATCCGATATTAAGATTTCTGATATCGCAGATAACCGATGTTACCGATGTCGATATTAAATTTTTGTTTACAACAAAAAATGAGTCTAAGTGAGCACTGTGAGAACGTGAAAACTTTACAAAAGAAGCCCAATTAGACCACATAGTCTTCTTTATCACGTAACAAAAGTAAAACATGTTTAAACATATGTAATGTTCAAGTCCAACGTTTAGTAAAAACATCTGTGAAACAGCAGCAACATCAAACGTAGAGACGAAGGCGCTGATGTCAGACAATCATCGGCTAAATTTGTTCATCGGACTGATACCGATATCTGGGAAAAAACACTAATATCAGCCGATACCGACGTGGTCACCGATATATCGAGCATCACTAATTAAAATGCATCTTAAACACACAGAAAGATAAACGTAAGCGTGAGTTCTTACGGATTTGGTGTGTTCTGGTCGGGGGGCGATCACTGGCGGTGGCTCGGCCTCATCCTCGTCCTCGTCCTCGGATACGGTCGCTATGGCGAGCGCCTCCGACGCGGCCTTGGAGCTCTGCGTGATGTCACAGGGGGAGAGGAGGCGGAGTCTGAGTGACATCATCACTTCCTGTTTACTGTTTCATCAACTCACCGGGCAGGAAAAGTTACTCTCCCTTCTCTGACTGTCACCTCTGTTACTGTCTGAACTAGTTCATCATGCCTGCACTACCCATAATGCATCTCTTCTTCTGTTTCTGTTTCTTCTTCTTCTTCTTCTTCTTCTGCTTCTTCTGGTGTGTCTGTCTGGCTGGAGGCCAGGCTGCAGAGATGTTGAAATGGTGAAAACATGCTGATTCACGGTGCAGCGAGGAAGAGGAGGAGGAGGACGAAGAGCGCCTCATCATCCTCCCTCCTTCACCTTACTCTCACCTTCACGGTTCTGTTTAAAGGACTCGGACGACACCTGAACTGTGACAGAAACAAAACCTCCTCGTTCAGTTCAGTTTGAATCAGTGTGACTGTTGTTGGACATGAAGTTGGTCCTGAACAGGAAATGAAGCGACTGATCAAATCCTTTTAATCTACAACATGTGAGACGTCTGGAAAACAGTTTGAATATTATCGTATGAATAAGAAAAGGGTACAAAGTCAACATTTTTCATTTATGAGATTATTTATTAGCTTAATTTTTACTAAACAAGTCAACTGTTGGCTGGACGCTCTCAGAAGAAGAACTCACTAGTTTGACTTTACAACAGACACTGTGGAGAGTTTCTGAAACTTGTTCAAACCCACGACCCTGAGATTAAGAGTCTCATGCGCTAGCGACTCAGCTAACCGGGCTGCTAACGCTAATGCTAACGCTGCTGCTAACGCTACTGTTTCAAGTGATTTTTTTCTCTTTTTCTATATTGATCATATTTAGCGATCAAGCGCTTTGAGTTTCGATCATAAACCCTCATAACTAAACTGTAAACTAGAAGCCATAGCCTGCTGACGTTAGCTTAGCTTAGCATAAAGTGTGGAAATCAGCTAAAGTGAAACACATAAATCTTTCATTCTGATCATCAGGTTGATGCTTCCTGCAAACATATACTTCCAACTTTGAAGTATTTTCAGTGTTATTCAGTATTTTTTATTTGAAAGAGGGCCAACATGTGAAAAGACACTAGAGCTGAGCTAAACAATGAAACCTTCATCAGTGTGTGTGTGGCGTCTCGGTAGAATCAGTCTTACCGTCGTGGTGGAGGAGCTGTAGGCGTCTGCATTTTTATCTGCAGGAAAAAAAAAACACAAAATAAGAAATAAAATACAGAAAACTGAGCAGCAGGACGTGTTTGTGTTTGTTACTGATGTCGTGGAGACATGAATGAACGTCAGGCGATTTTAAAGTCGACTTTTGGTGCAAAAAAATGCAAATAAAGAAACTAGATTTGTTTCCGTTAACATCGTTGGAGCGAATAAACTAGTAAAAGGAGGAACTTCATCATTAGGTGGCGCCAGAAGCTCCTCAATAAAACCAGTTAACCGCTAAAAAAAAGTTAGAAGAAGAAGAAGAAATAAAACTTTGTCCATCTACCAGAGTAAAAGTATTCAATCGGGAAATAGTAGTTAGAAGAAAGAAACGGCTGATAAATTATGTAAATTAAATGTTAAATGTCAGAACATATCCAGAAAAGGTGTTTATATCTCCAGTGAAGCTCATTAACTATTTTTAGACAAAGTTAAACACCACCTGAAGTGAGTTTATGAAGCTTTAACTGCAAAATTTTGTATGATTTTTCCAATTTTGTCATTTTTATTAAGGTTTTTTAAGGCAAAATGTCAAAATATGAATAAAAAAGCGTGTTGTTTTTCCTTTTTCTGTGTTTCCCGTAACGTAAATCTTCTGATGCCGTTACATTCAGGGTTCAGGTGAGTCTTAATGAGATAATTAACGTCCTGTGCGTGTACCTGTGAAGCTCATGTATTTCTGGCTGTTGGCCGTTTCCTTCGAGTCGTAGAACTTTAAAACATCGAGGACGGCCTGAGGGTTCTTCTTCTGCTCCAGCTTGGTGATGTTGGACGTCTGCAGCAGCCGAGCCCACTGCTCCGGCATTCCCTGGAAACACACAAAAACACACACGGCGTCGTTTATCAGCGTTTTATTCAGTTATGTGCTGAGTGTTTTTTACTCTTTTATGAGGCAAATTTTCATGTTTTTGTGATGTAAAGTGCAATAAGACGCACACAGACTTCACTCGTTCACTTCCTGAAGAGTCCTAATGAGCCAGTCTGGTCATATTTGTGCTTCAGACTCTGAACTGGGTCACAGATCCTCGTTTTCCAGCTCAGTTTGTCGAGGTCACTCCATCACTCCGTCCTGCATTTCCTGCTCAGGTCTGATCCTTCCTCTACGTTAAACCATCACATCATCCGTCCATCAGCTTCACACACTGCTCTGCATTGTGTTTAGGTTGCGTTGACTCCAGTTTATCTTTGTGTAGATGTTTGTGTTTCTCAGTTCGCAGCAGGAACCGTGTCCCAGATTACAGAAACAGAATCGGCACACGGTTTAACTCGCAGCTAAAAGAGCTCGGTCAGGCGGATCAAGTGAGTCAGCGAAACAAGGCGTCTTTGTCTAATGTGATTATTTAAAAAGCTGCATTTGCCAAGTGTGTGTGTGTGTGAGTGTGTATCCAGCACACACACACACATTCGCACGCAACAATGAACACGAGTCCTTCGGTGGGCAATTAAAGAGTGATGCAGACACACAACAGACACACAACAGACACACCAGACTTACGGTAAACTCTCCGGTAACAGCGTCGAAGCCGACATGGATGGTGTGTTCAAAGTCAGACGGGAGGGAAATCTCTGGACGCTCCTTCTTCTTATAGGCTGAGTCAGAAAAGGACAAAAACAGAAACAGACAAATCTGTAATTCTCAGGTTTAAATGAATTATTATAGTTTTCAACCTGAAGGTGAATTAATTTCCCTTCAGAATAAATGTTTATGATGAAAAAGATCAAGAAAAAAAGACAAACTTTGCCTCTCAGGTTGCAGAAGAGGCTCCTGGACGTCTCTGATTAGCATGAATTCTTTAAAGCATTAAAACAGATATTTTTAAAGATATTTGTGAAACTTTAGATCAATATATCAAACGCTTTTAGAGATAAAATGCTTTAAAAACTGCCCATTAACTCACTTTCAGCAGCTTTTTCCCACATTTAAACTTGAGGCTGTTTGAACGACAACATCTGAGGAACTATTAAAGATAAAAACCTGAAATTTTCTCTGTTATTTCTCATTTTGTAGTTGACTCAGAATCTACAATATTGGACGAGTAGATCAAATAATGTCTGATTGTGGTGAGTTGAAATATGAACAAAAATTCAAGTCATAATGGAACGTCTCATCTTTAAACTCACATTAACAAAAACACTAATAATGTCAGCTGGTGATATTTTCTGAGCTGCAGGTCAAAATAACACAAAACTAAACATTAAAATACTGTTAATGGGAAATACTTAATCACAAAAATGGAAAAAAAAGTTATTTTTGTTGAACTTTCATAACTAATTGAGCAGGTTGTAGCACAAAAACAAACATATTGGCAGATAATCTGATTAACGTGTCTATTTAAGCTACTCATCTGAAATTGTAGATTCTGAATCAACGACATGATGAGAAAAAACAGTGAAAACTTCAGGTTTTTATCTTCAATAGTTCCTGAGATACTGTCGTTCAAACAGCCTCAAATTTAAATGTGTTTAAAACCTGCTGAAAGTGGGTCAACAGGCGATTATTAATATTTTTAAATCTTTGAAAGTTTCGCATATTTGAAGCTAAAATGTCCCGATTATATGTAAAGATAAATACTGTCAACATTTGTCCACACGCTGATGAAACCTTTCTATTCATGGAGACAATTGCAATAAAATTAACTCGTTTACATTAAACAATAGGAACAGAAATACATTAAACTACAACGTATGTTCAGTGTTTGGCCACTAGGTGGAGGTATTAACCATCACAGAAGTCTCTGTCATGTCAATGCTCTTTGGTTACCATTTGAACTGACTGCAGTCCGAAATCGCGTCCTCGAGTCACTATATAAACACAGCAGATGTAAGAGGCTCCACCTGGTGGTGCAACCAGGTACTACAGGTAATGTGTTCTATACATTCTAACGTACATGTTCCTCTTCTTGGACTCTACTGGTTGATATGGTTTTGTTCAGTTAAATTATTAGTGGCACGGCAATTAATCTATTTATGATTAATCACTAAAATCTGTCAGAGAGATCTATGGGAAAGCGTCACAGTAAACATTTCAATGAGTTTATCGCCTCAGTTGCTAGTTTTAAGTCTCCTTTACGAGAACACGGTGTTCATTTAGTAAATTAAGGTCTTGTTTAGAGTTAATTAGACGATAACTTATAAATAAAGCGAGGCATGTTTAAGGGCGAAGCTGCTGTTAGAGCGAATCTACAAGTTACTACCATATAGTTATACGACTACCGACCACTGGGCCGGTCAGTTTAGACCAGCTGGAGGTCGTTAACCTCCACAGAAGTCTTTGACATGGCGCCCGTTGCTGGTTAAACTCCCATAATGAACTGACTGTAGCATCCTCGAATCACGATAGTATTAAACAGCAAGACGCTCCACCTGGTGGAACAAACGGGTACTACAGCTGGTCTACAACACACTAACATGAACACACATCTTCTGCATTATCAGCTGATATAGGTTTAATAATTATTAATTATTCATCAACATCCCTGATAGAAGTTTATGAGAAAATGCTTCAGTAAAAAGGAGTTCATGTTCTTAGTGGCTTGTTTTTAGTCTCCTTCAACACGGGAGGATGTTCATTTAGTAAATTATGGTCCCATTTAGGGCAAATTAGAAGATCATTTATAAATACAGCCGGGCATGTTTCAGGGCGAGGCCAGCGTGGAGGCGTATTTACAGATTCCTACTATATAATTACACCACTGCTAACCACCGGGGCTTCCTCTGCACGACGGCCACTTCTGACCAACGCTTTCTTTCCCAGAACAAAAGGTTTCCTGCGATGAACAGCAGCTCCTGAAACTTTCAACAGCGAGTTGAGTTCTGCGGCGGCTGTGACACAATAAGGTCAGACGGATGTTAATCTGCACCGAGCTGCTCTGGAGACACACCGAGGAGGTTTAAAGTCTGCTCACAGTGTCGATCGAGTCGGGTCTGATCACGGAAACGGGATTTCTGGAACAATTTCTTGGCTGCTGATGGGATTTTTATAAAATTTGGAGAGATGATGGACACTGGTTTAAAAAAAATACAAGAACATACCTGGATGATGCTGTTAAGCTTTTCTTAAAGAGATGATTGGAAGATTAAAATATTTGTTTTTATTTTTACTGAACTCACACTTTACTCTCATGTTTCCATTAAATTCAGAAGAAAAATATAATTCAGAGGAGCAACATTTACGGTTCTGAGGACTACATGTTGTGACCAAAGTTCACTGTTTACACATTTAGAAGAGTTTTGATATCAGAAACACTGCAGCCTGAAATAAACCAAAGAAACAAAAATATTTAAAGCAACATGACGATGAAACGAGGCTCAAGCTGGTTTTGATCCACCAGATTGATTTTGCCAATTAAAAGCAGGTGAATGTGAGAAAAAAAAACATCTTGTAAGTAAGTTTTCATGTTTATCTGAGGCGGAAAAATGTATGTTTGAAAGTGAAATATAACAAAGTGAAACAGGATTAGCAAATTAAAGTTAAAGAACCACGTTAGCCTTTAGCTTCATGAAGCCTCACATCTGTGTGGAGCGACGAGGAAACTGTAGTCGCTCTTTAACAACTTGATCCTCTGCAACGGTTCAACAAAGAATTATCCTGATTTTAATTAAACCAGTGAACTCCTTATATTCACATATTAGAAGGACTTTCTCTTCTGGAAACTATACTGTAAAATGTGAAGGTTTTAACGACTTGTAGATGTAATTTTTAGGAAAAAATCACAGCATATGTTTCCAGTTTTGTTTAATTACAGGTGATGACTTGTAAAAATCACAGAAAATAAGTATTCATTCAGACATTAACCATAAAAAACAGGTCGTAAATGTCCACATTAAAAATCTGTATGTTTTTGTGTTTACACTATTTATTACATTTTCTGAAAATATATTCTTGTCTTTGTTGGTATTTGAAAAAAATAATATAAACATTATGGAGTGAAAAATAGTAAATCACTGACAGATTTTCTGTTTTGGTAAATTACAGATAATATCCAATAAAATCTAAAAAATTACATGTTGTGTGTAAAAATAAATAAATTAAAATCAGTATTTTTAAAATTTTAATCTCTTGTTTTTTGATGTGTAACCCTAAAATCACAGGTACAAACATCAGAACTTTACAAATACTTGCTGTTACTAGTTTTTTTCTCGCTGCCAGAGTTCACTGGTTTTATTCTGGGTTTTTTGGTGGGTTTTTTTTTTACAGTGTAAGAACGAAGCTCCTGCTCACTTTGTTCACCGTCAGTTCAATAAAGGTTATTCAAAGAGGACGGCTGTGACCTCATTGCTCTTTCGTCCACTCACTCTTGTCTCCTCCTCCGGTCAGGATGAACCGGATCGATCGGTCCTTCTTCTTCTTGTCCTCCGGGTTCGGTGGGAGGGGCTTAGAGCCGTGGTTCAGGGGGGCGGGGTCTTTGTTGCAGGAGCCAATCATGGTGCTGGTGTTCCTCATGGGCGGAGCTGGGGGTTTGTCCTCGACCTCCCCATTATCAGACATCTTCAGATAGGCTGCAGCCGGCCGCTCCTGCAGAACAACCAATCACAGAGCAGGAACGGTGAGCACATCGACCAATGATGGAGCAGGAAGAGCGAGCACATCAACCAATCACAGGGCAGGACGAGTGAGGACATCAACAAATCACAGAGCAGGAAGGGTGACAACATTGACATCAATTAAAATCCACATTTGTTCTTTCAAATGATTTATTTTGCTTCACTAAAGATAAAAAAAAAAACTTTTAACTGAAGCTGACAGAAACAGCAGAAAGCAGAATTATTTTAATTTAATAAACGTTTAAACCATCAATCAGTCACTGATTACTGAATAATCAATAATTCAGCGCTGACAGCAGCTACATCAGTGAACAGACCTGTGATTTAATATGCTGACTTTACATTTTACTTTTTGAGTTTCTGTTTATTCTATTTTTTTTTATGCTGTCTTGAGTTTCTTTTCTGTCTCAACGTAATGACGTCAATGTTTCATGTAAAGCACTTTTTAAGAGCAGATAAGAAAAGATAAAAAGATAAGTTAATCAGGTTAAAATAAGCTGAGTTAAGTTGCGATAAGTTAAGATAAGAAAACACTTTATTAATCCCAAAGGAACCTCTTAAAACATTCTTCCTGTCAGTATCTTTACAAATTAAAAGCTTGTTTAAAATGTAAAAGTAAAGATTGTAACAGTAAAAGACATTTAACGGTTTTTATCTGTAATCTTTGGAACTATTTACTGTTACTTTGCAGATTTTTTCCTTATTTTTCCTTTGAATGAATGAAAGAGTTTCCATTTGCTCAC
>NW_007579049.1:194621-198797 GCF_000690725.1 Stegastes partitus | reverse complement strand
TGAGGAACGTTTTAATGACGGGTTTTTTTCTGACGACGTCTCTCAGTTAAAATATCATAAAAAATAAGATTGTTTTCCTTCATGTCAAAACTCATTTTATAGTCGATATAACCTAAAACTAAATGTCTGTTACTGTCATTATAATCAAAGTACTTCTTCATTTACAGTGAATAGATTTTTTTTTTAAGATAAATGAATTATTTAATGGGGCAAAATACTTTTTCACCATTAAAGATGTAAAGTTAGGTGTGAAAACTCGTTTTACGCTTGATATGATGAACACAAGATTCTTACAGTTCAAGACTGAATTAACTGTTTTGAAGCAGTGTTTTGTCATTTTGTTAGTGTTGATTAAAATAATTACGCATCTAATAAGTTTACAAAACCTTAAAATGTACTTTTATGATCTTTAAGTGCATTGAAGAGCAAATACGTTTATCAGAACTGCAGGATAAAGACTTTTTCAGCGACATTCATTCCAATTTTAACTTTATATTCAGCATAATATTTAATTCTATCAATAAAATGGACTGAAATTAATGTATACGTGACACAAAAAGGACGTTTATTAATTCATTCTTCTACCAGTTTCTTCAGCTGCTCAGTTAAAAAGTTCATTTCAGACGATGTGAAGCTCAGAAACAACATCAGCAGCATATTTCATGTTTAAATCTGAACTTTAAGCTGATTTTTAGCTCAAAACTGGATTTAAATCAACCAAAACCATCGTTATTTTTAGCAGAAGGATCCCTGAAGGACCTGATGTAAACCTCGTCTCCGTGCAGTCAGAATTAAATCCTGACTCAGCCAAACCACCGGCCTACAAACCAAACTTCTCTGTTTCCGTCCTGACAGATGGAACTTTTTCTCACTAAACCTGAACGCTTCGCAGCATCAGGAGAACAAACAGCTTCCCGCCGAGCCGAGCCGAGCGTGTGCGGGGTGCGATACCATCAGGCCTACAGGCGGCGAGAACTTACAAAACCTGACGGATGAATGTGCAAAAACTCAACTACATAATGAGAGGAGACGTAATTAACGTCTGGAAGAGCTGCAGAGAATTAATTCAGTCACAGATTTGTTTTCACCTTCAGGAGAGTTTGGCTTCGACAGCAGATGATAAAGTCATTTTCTGCTGTTTTAGAAGCTGTTTGCTAAATAAAATAGGACCTAAAACACTTTATAATCAGCATAAACAGAGCAGGAAAGCAGTGATTTACTCTGTTTTGTTGATTTTCTTGTATTTTAATAGTTCTAATATTTCACATAAAGCACATTTTGGTGCTTCTACAGACTGAAAGTCTGTTTGAGAGGCTTTCCATGCAGACAAACCTAAAAAATAAAGATGAAACAGTAGAAAACATGCAGCCCAGAAGCAAAGAGGAGCTGCTTCGTTTCACACATTCAGCCTCAAACACAACTTTTCATTTTAAAGAAGTTAAACCGTCAGCAGCAGGTAGATCTTACCTCAGCAGACGCAGACAGACATGTCTACGGCTTAAAGATGATCCACAAACAAACAAACAAACAAACAACAACTAAAGTCTCTCTGAGTGTGAAGAGAAAGAGTCGAGCCTCCTCAGAGCTAAAGTCCAGAAACACACTGAGGCCGGAGCTCTGGAGCCTTTTGACCAATCGGGCCGCGCGCAGACGGTGATGTCACACTGTGATGTCACAAGGTGAGTCACACGAGGAAGTGGGAAGTTTGTTCGCACACACACACACACACACACACACATGCAGACACACACATGCAGACACACACACACACACACAGACACACACACACAAACACACTCGTGAATCATTAGGTTTTTACAACTATTTCTGCTCGACCGTCTCTGATTTGCCTGAAATTTTTTATTGCAGAAATTCTTACGGATGTTTGTGAGATTTAAGCTTCACACATCAGAGACTTTACAGTTAATTTGATTAATTAATGAGGCGATCGATCAGTATTTTGTCAAACCTGCTCAGTCAGCTGTGAAACTTCAACTAAAATCACTTTATTTTTAACTTTTGTGACCATGCATTTCAAAATAAAAGCATCCTACTTGTTTAGTTGTGTTTTATTGTGACCTGCAGCAACATGTTGTTCAGAAAACATCACCGGCTGACGTCTGAATTATCTGTTATCATTTCAGTTTAAGGATGGAACTTTTCATGACGGCTTCAGTTTTTGTTCTTAATTCAACGCAGCCGTAATCAGAGAATATTTGATCGACTTGTCTGATATTAAAGACTCTGAATCAACGACATGATGAGAAATAACTGAGAAAAAGTTCAGGTTTTTATCTTTAATAGTTCCTGAGATGCTGTTGCTCAGATTTAAATGTGAAAAAATAACGGGAAATTAAAAAACAATAATTAAAAGTAAACGCATTTGATGTATGAATCTAAAATTTTCACAACTATCTGTATGAATATTTAGATTTTATGCTATAAAAATGTCAAATAAATGAAGATACTTGAGAGGAAATCGTTCCATAAATTCAATTATTTATTTATTCTTAATTATTTGTCAGGGAAAAGTGAAAAAGTTTATCATCAGTTTAGTGTTTTTGCTTTGAAAAGGACTCAAACAATATCTAGATTATTGATTATCTGTTGAGCAACAAATCAATTAATCAGCTACACATCAGAGACGCTTTTTTGCTTCTCATGAAGGATTCGAGGTTTTTTTCAGATTCTGATGCTTGAAGACGAAAACACCCGAAACTTAAAGCCGTCCTTCGACACACAACCGCTGATTGTGTCTGAGGATGAAACACACAAACACAAAGAGTTTACGGCCGCCGCAGACAAACAGCGAGTGTTTAGAAGGAAGTGACTTTGTTGTCTGTCGCTGTGTGACACACACACACTGAGTCACACCTGAAATCACCTCCACGCACACACACACACACACACACACACACACACACACACACACACACACACACACACATACACACACACACACCAGATGTCTCATATTTCAGACCCTGCTGTCAGTTTCAGCAGAGTCCTGTTAGCAAACAAACCCACACACTGTCTGCTGCATGACACAATGACACACACACACACACACACTAACACACACACACACACTAACACACACACACACACTAACACACAGTCGATGACAATCACAGCTTCAGAGGATTTTCCAGATTTGTGACAAACAGAAACTCGTCCCTCCATCAAGTGTCATCAAATAAAGAACCAAACTTTCATTTACACGTTCCAGGATGAAGCATTATGGGATATAAGGAGCCTTTATTAAACCCACTGTGGGTTTATTTGCACTGTTGCACCAATAAAGAAGAATAATGCACACATTCAACAAAGAGTCCTCGTTCATATCGTCCAATGACTTCCTCTGCATGTGTAGATACCAACACTGTTCACATCCATGATGCTGCACAGATGAGGGCAGAACCACCGATAGAGGAGCATGATCACTGCATCATTACAGCGTCTGACTGCAGATGCTGTCGGAGCTGGAAGGATCAATATTCAGCCTCAACAGGAACAACAATCCTGCAGCAGACAAACCGAGTTCACAGCAGAGATTCAACAACTTTCCTGTCAAGCAGCTTCACAAGCTGCAGAGCTTGTTGTTGTTCTACATGAAACACGCTGCAGATCAGCCTGAAGCCGGCCTCACATCGTCTCCATCAGCCCATCTCTGGTGTATTCACTCAGACGGATAATAAAACGTTTAGGAAACACAGGAAGAGCTCAGCGGAGAGAAGATCAACACAACCAGCCTCTGTTGACTCACACAGTGTCTGACTGATGAGTTCATTCCTCCTCCATCAGGTTCACCTGCAGACGCTGCATCGTCTCGTCCTGATCCAGAAGCTGTAGATCAGAGCTGCAGCGTCGATACGTGATCAGGATTATCTTGAGCTCGAGACTCTGGATCACATCACGTTAGCATTAGCCTCTGGTAGCTAGCATTAGCCTCTGGTAGCTAGTTACACTGGACTGGGTGTCTTACAATTTGACCGAAATGACAAAAACAAAAACTATTTAATCGAATTACACCAAACTTCAAAATATCTGAAAACGAAGATGATTTTAAAAATGTCCAGAATTACTCGAAACTCGCTCAAAACAACTCAAAACTTGTACGAATAAAATAAAAACTGTTCAGAATGAATCAAAACTTGAGCAAAATGACTCAATATT
>NW_007579049.1:186027-190531 GCF_000690725.1 Stegastes partitus | reverse complement strand
CACACACACACACACACACACACTCTGAACCACACCCTTTATAATTTGAGTCTTTGAAGTTTGAACCTCGGAGATTCCCTGCTTTACATCCTGCATTCACCACAACTGTTCCTTCTTTACACTCATTTTATTTCCTGACACTGGTCTCCATTGACTTTAAAATAAATTTAAGGTATCCAGTAGGTTGCACATGAAAAATGAGGAATACGAGGTGAAAATCGTGCTCAAAAAAGATGGTGCTTGTAGAATAAAAAGTATAAATACACTATAACAACAAAAATATGACCCTGACACATGTGATTCCTCTTTGCTGTAGAGCTCCATTGTTGTCCATAAACGACTAAATGACAGGATGACAGGTTTATTTTAATTAAATTCAGACCCAGAAACTGTCCTGCAGCCACAAAAACTCACCAGATCACCAATCGTACATTAATCTGCCTCAATCCTGAATAAAATCTACCATTTCCATCTGTTTATCAAAACCTTCTGACCAGTTTTTAATCCTCTGAACCGTAAAACTCGGACCTGAAAGGCATTTTTTCTTGAGATAACTTAAAAATGTCACCATTTATCAGAGCAGGAACTATAAAAACAGAACAAATCATCTGATTTTCAACTTTCCAACATGTGACCTGCAGTCCTGTCACCAAATGAAAGCTTGAAAAATTATTTAACATGTTTTATTTAAAAATCTGTCAAAAATAAACCGAGGGATCCTTCAAGATCCTGTAAAAAACAAAAAATTCTACAGTCCTCTACACATCTAAGAAGCCAAGATTGACTCAACTGGGATCAACATTTCCAGAAGAAAAATTCTTCATATAAATGCAGCACGGCTCAGAAACAGTGAACAGAGGAGACAGTTGTTGGACATACATCCAGCTGATGGAGGAACATCTTCCTACATCTGATGGTGGAACATCAGGTTGTAGATGCTATAAAAATGGAAATAATTAAATACATATCTGTAGTATTAGCACATCGGGTTTGTTTGTAACGCTGTTCTTTAAGTCTACGTTACTTATGAAGCACTAACGAACGTCTTTCCATTAAACATTTACAGTCACATGTTCTAAAGCACAAGAAATATCCTCAGACGTCGTCCTGCCTCCATCTGACCGGCGCACACTTTCATTAATTATCAATCACATGTGAAAAGCGGCTGTTCAGCAAAATTAGACTCTTTTGTCAGGTGGTAATCAGCGTGTGTGTGTGTGTGTGTGTGTGTGTGTGAGGACAGATGGCAAGTTTGAAGAGGAGGACGTGGCCAAACATAAAATAAAGCATCGATGGGGAGAAGGAGCGTCAGAGAGGGGAGGAGAGGGGAGGAGAGGGGAGGAGAGGGGGATGGTGGGAGTTTCTTCTGCATGAATGAAGGACGAGACGAAGCCGACTGGGACAGAAAAAGACACTCGGAGAGAGAAAGGAGAGAAAAACATGAAAAAATAACGAAAGAAAAGACGAAAGGAGGGCCGCAGAGTGGACAAAAGAAAAGAGAGAGTGCGTGACTAAATAACAGACTGTACACTGGCAGGGGGCGCACACACACACACACACACACACACACACACACACACACAACAGGGCGTGTCCNAATCACCATAAAAACACTGAAGCAGCTTTTAAATTAAGCAACCGTCGGTTAATGTTTAATTCTGAGCAGCAGCCTTGAAGCTGAACCAACGTACGGAAGCTTCGTATCAGTCGACACATTCAATAAAAGTGATTCACCTCCATCTCTCTGCTATCGTCTTCCTCAGTATCTGTTTTACTGCATTAAACTGTTAAAGTCCATCCAGCACACGGAGTTCGTCCACGTCCAGAGACTCCTTTAAGATGAAGCTTAAGCGTCAGCACTTCCTGTAAATCCATACGAGCCTCTGCAGCCACATTTACTGGAAGAAGCCTCCAAGCATCCATGCATGCATTAGTCCTTTAGTGCATGTCATTGCATTTTAAAGGCAGCAGCCTCCTGCAGACGCTCTCTGGGTTCATCATACATCAGACAGTCAGACTGTGTTAGAGATCCACACGTTTTCCTGTTGATTCTGATCATTTGATGAATGAAAATGTCTGTTATGGTTGAGTCAATTAACAAAACTGATTTTAAAATATTATAATTATTGCTTCAATACTAAAAATTCCTCTACACCAAAAAAACTCCATTTATCTTTATTCTCACTGCAGAATGTACGAGCTCCACAGCATCAGTTACCATGGAGACGGTTAAAACAGAGACACCGTCATGACGCTGAAAACTTACTGTCTTCAGATCTTTTAGCGTTGATCTGTTTCAACACGACTACATGAATCCACCTGAACAACAGACACACACCAGACGACGCGTCAGACCAGGAAGTGAAACTGAATCCAACAGGAGCTGCAGGCGTGACGGCAACAAAGAACCGTTTAGTTTTTCATCCACTACACGTCACTTTATCTGAACTGTTTACAGCCACACATGTGGACAAACGGAGTCTCTGTGGAGGTTCGACTGAAACCATGAAAACATGAATGTTGTCACTTCACAGCTGAAACCAGAATTATTAAATATCTCAAGTCTGAAAACATCTTAGCACATCTAAACCCAATCAGACTCATCACCTCTCTGCCTTTATGGGTTTTAAGCTGTTCTGTCGTCATTGCTTTGGGTTTATTTCCTAGTTTATTCTTAATAACTTCTCTTTCAAACACAACAGATAAATAAAACTTGTTTGTACCATCAGTGAAAACACAGGACGGTGATGGACTGAACCTTCCAGTATGTGATTTATAAAACTAATTTCTTGGCCACAAGTTTTGTAAAAGTGCTGAATTTTTACTGAGCAACAAGTAAACTGTGAAGTTTGGAGCCTTTTTTAAGCCAAATCTGTCCAAAGCTTCTCCAAAATGTGGTTTTAAATAATTCGAGAAACTGGTTTAGACAGATAATCTCTTCATCTGTTAATAACAAACATGTTTGTAATTATTAACAAGCACAAAATCAGGGAAATTAACATCAATACCATTCACATTATTAACAGTTTGAGCATCATGTGAAATATTTACTTCATAGCTCATGTTTCAGGTGCTATACTTCATTATCATTACTTATTCTTTATTATTACTTCTGCATCAGAGAATCCTCCTTAATCTCCACAATATATGATCACATATTGATGCATATTTTATATTAAATCCATTTGTTATATACAGGAACATGTGATATTGTCATGAATCATAGACGGTGGGAGTTAAGAAGTTTATACTTCTTCCTGCTCCTTTTCAAACTCATGTTCGTACATTTTTCCTTTTGTTTTTTATTTTGTTTTTCATTTTATTTTTGTTCTACATAAATATTTCATTCATTCATTCATTCATTCATTCATTCATTCATTCATATTTAAGAAATCTATAAAGACACATCTTTCCAACACTGCTTACAACGTATAAATCCACTTTTTTCTTTACTTTCCTTTCCCATTTTATTATATTTTACAGTTTTTACCTACTTTGTAAAGCATCAGAGTGTCTTGAAAAGCTCTATGTAAGTATTCTGTCTTATTATTACCTCAGTAGAGCTGCTAGCATCACTTTGTACTTTTATATTCCAGCCTTACTTTAGTTTACTTATTTTATCGCAATTATATGAATTTGCTTTTCCCCTTTTTTTATAGTTCTACATTTATTCTATCGTGCCATTTTGTTTCGTCTGAGCAACATCTGGCACAAGCGCTTCCTTTGGGATTAATAAAGTTTTATCTTTAAACTGGTAGAAAACAGAGGGATGGATGTGTTTATACTGATGTTTAATTTCACATGTTTATATCCTCCTAGTAGCTGCATTCATCATCAGCAGACTGTAGTTGTGGTTACTGAGCAGCATGCTTGACATATTCCAGACTCCAGCGTCCACGTGCTGCTGAACGTTTAGCTGAGCTTGCAGACCCAGCAGGAGGGGATCCGCCCCCGCCGCAGCCCAGGAGAGAGCTCCGTCTCTGGGCCCGAGGAGGCCACAGAGCCCCTGTCTGCTCCTGGAGCTCCGGCTGCAGCAACACGCAGCAAAGCGAGAGGGAGGCTCGGTGTGTGTCAGACAGCAGGAGGCAGGAAGCATAAACAGGAAGAGACAAAGAGGAGCAGAGACAGATGAGGAGGCAGATGGAGGCGGTTCTGCAGCCTTCTGGCCAAAAGCACGACGCAGGAGCAGAGTCGGGACGGAACCGGTCCAAGCAGCCGCCGACACAAAGGCACAAACAAACAGAGCGAACAGGTTCAGGAGACGAACACAAAGCAGCACCTCAGAGACGGAGACGGGATTCTGGTCCGTCTGCAGCGCCAACATCATGTCGTCATGGTGACGAGACGAACCCACAGGCCCCGGCTTCAGATATGTATATTTTAACATATTTTATTCAGCAGCAGCACAGACGTACACGAGAACCCCCACGAGACACACACACACACACACACACACACACACACACACACACACACACACACACACACACACACACACACACAC
>NW_007579049.1:172188-183118 GCF_000690725.1 Stegastes partitus | reverse complement strand
TTAGAGACACAACTTTAAACTTAAACCAAGTTTCACCTGAAGTTCAACAGTTTGTCTCCAAAACACGAGACGGTCCTCACAACACCAGTAAACACATGTATACACACACACCAAAAATGTGTTTCCATTACTTTCTATGAACTTACATTCATTCCTAGAAACACAACTTTAACACAAACTTGAGCAAAGTTTTCATCCTTTCATCCACAAAACACAAGACGGTCCTCACAGCACCAGTAAACACGTGTATGAACACACACACACTCACACACCTGTTTCCATTAACGTACATTTATTACCTGGAGACACAACTTGAACACAAACTCAACTTCTTCACCTGAAACTCAGCGATTTCTTCTCCAGAACACCAGCGAGTCCTCACAACACCAGTAAAGCCCTGCTGAGGAGGTGCCTTGCCCGAGGGACCATCAGACGGAGGCGAGGCCGGACCATAATCCCTGATCAGATGTCACATTCCCTGCTCTCAGTTTACCCACAATCCTTTGTGTTTCGGGGTCGCTCAGGTTACGCTTTCTCTCCAACTTGTTTGAAACTCAGAGGGTGGATTTTACCGCTGAGACCAAAGAAACGTGATGGTTTGTGGAGGAACGTGGTCCGACGGGTTGATCTTTAAAAATCACCTGAAACTGTTTCACCAGAACTGAAGCATGACTTTTACTTTCAGGGCTGATTTCTGGCCTTCTGAGGATTCAGCGAGCAGCTCGTCGATTATGCAGCTCATTGTGTGAGCAGATCTGAAGGCCTCGTACCACCATCTGGTGAGCCACGCCTCAGCGCCATGCAGGAGGTCTGCTGCTTAAACAAACAGACATAATCAGTTTGGTGTCCTCCCACTGAGACGATTTATCTGATCTGATCTGCTCGGCCGCCGATCGCTCACATCTGACCGGAGCTCAGAGCAGCTCGTTAGCTCATCAGCGGCACCTCGATCCACCGAGTTCTCCTGTTGGGATGAACTTCAGTCCCTCAGACGAGCAGCTGCTGAATCCAAACTCACTTTTTAATCAAGTTTTCCTCCCAAACACAAAGCTAACCGATGCTAACAGAGCTGCTCTTGGTGCTGCTCGGATCTCTTGAAGCCGACCTCCTTGATCAGAAGCGGTTCTGGACAAGAGAGGCTACAAACGGGAGCAACAGTCAGAGTACGAGTACTTCCTGGTTTGTGATGAGATTATTTCAAGGTTTTTTGTGACAACACAAGAAAAAAATTCAGATTTGTTACAACATCTATAACGTTATAAACAGGAAGAGCTCTGCAACACGTTGGTTTTTCTTCTACTTTCTAACAAAACTCTCAACTGACAATAATATTCACCTAAAATCATTCCACCACAGCTAAAAGTCACCTGTAAGAACTTTTTTCGTCGCCTCTGTGCACTAAACTGGACGAGTTCCACGTCTCAGGACTGTCAGTTCACATGTTTCTGGTTTATGGGACGGAGAGGAAACAGCCAAGAGCCGATTCTTCCTCCGACTCCTGACGGATCGAATGAGACGAGCTGCAACACAAACCTTCCACCGCTCTGCTCGAAGCATAAAATGTTTTCTGGCAGCGATAAATAAATCAGAAAGTCACGTGACGGCTCCAGAAGTCGTGGAGGCTTTACAGTGAGTCTGCAGGACATCAGCTGGTTGTGTTACAATCATAAACATGATAAAAGTCGGAGTTTATCCCTGAACCGGAGTCTGACGCTGGTCCGGTCTGACAGCCGGGACGATAAGCGCGACCCAGTTCATCCAGAGAAGCAGCGAAGCCTGAACTCATCTCATCACGGCAGCAGGAAGCCGACCTACAAACCCGCACAGGAACTCGTCGAGTTTCCTCCTCAGTTCTTAGTTCATCTTACTGTTGGCTGAGACCTCGTAGGTGTGATTTTAAACCAACAGAGCATCAAATAGAAATAAAACCGTGTTCAGTGTGTTCAGGCTCACTGAGCAGCTTCAGCATGAAAGACTCTAAAAGATTTATATCAGGATTTAGAAGAAAAGCTGCAAAATAACTTCTTAAAATTTAAAAAAGGGGAAAAAACAGGCTCCTGTTTTGATGCTAAATAAATAAATATAAATATATATAAAGAATACAGACACAACATGTAAAATCAGTGTGAACAGTAGAAGCGTAGCAGCACATTCAAAGACAGATTTTAACACTGAAAAGCCAAAAAAAAAAACTCAAATTTTCTGCTTTTCTTGCTGCTCATGACGGTAGATGGAATATTTTTGAGATGTTCAGAATAAACATACTTAATGCCTCATAACAGCAGATATTAGAATGTTTCAAGCTGTTTTTTTTTCAATATTTTATAGACTAAAAGATGAAAAATATTCACCCAAAATAACAATATGTTGCAGCAAACGTTGAACCTTCAGTCGGTCTAATTTATTCCTCCAGACTTCACCGTCAACGACAGAGATTTAAATAAAGTTTGAGTGAAATTAATACATTTGCAGCCTTAAATAAGTTATAAAAAAGATGGAACTTCACCAGCAGACGTGTTTCAGAGCAGCTCAGAGCGACATTTATCAGTTTGTACTCGATGAAATCTGAGTTAAAGCATCTAAAGTCTGAATATCGACGACAGAATCAGCACCATGGAGCCACCGAGGCTTCCTGAGCAGCAACACACACATAAACACAATCTGATAACCAGCCGCTACACACACACACACGCACACACTCTACATAATCAACAGTGACGTGAACATCCAGACCCCCGACTGCTCCACCCGATGTCTCCTGATGCAGATTAAACCTCCGTCTCATCCACGTCGTTCCCTCCTGTCAGCAAAGTTTGGATTAAATGTGAAGTTTTGAACTTTCACATAAACACTGTCAGTGTAATGTGCAAAAGTTCATTTTTAATCTAATGATCAGGTGCAACACTTCATTTTATTTAATTCTTGAGCTGCATTATTTCATTTTAATCTAATTTTTAGGTGAAATATTTGATTTTATGTGACTTCTCAGCTGAAATATTTCATTTTTATCTCATTTTTAAGTGCAAGGTTTTATTTTTATGTGACATTAAGTGCAATATTATTTTTTGAATCAAATTTTCAGGTGCAATATTTCATAATTATCTCACTTTTCAGGTGCAATATTTTATTTTAATTTCATTTTAAGGTGCAATATTTAATTTCATCTTATTTCCAGGTGCTATATTCAACCTAAACTCCACAAAATAACGTTTCTCTACAACTTCACTGCATGTCAATCACATTTTAAAGGGAAATGTATTTTCTGCCAGATTACCTTTTTGTTTGTAATGTGTCATAAACATGATTCTAATGAATGTTTTATTTTCCTGCTTCATTTTTTCTTCCTCTTTCAACCGACCAATCACGTCTTAGATGGACTTGTCACCGTGGTAACGAAGCGCCAAACATACAAAGCATCATGTTTTTCTGCTTTTGTGTCTAAATCCAACCAGGAAGTGAATGAAAACTAAAAGTAAACATTACTTGAAGACACTATGTCTGTCTGGTGGTCGATCACAGGACAGAAGGTCTTCAGATCAGACTCTGGTCTCCTCCTTCCTGCTAACTTGGACTCACTTCTTCACACCTTCAGTGCTTCTCGCCGCCTCACAGGCTCAAAATCACGTTTATCACCAAACAAAATGACCTCAGAACACATCTGAGGATGCAGCTGAGCCGCACAGGAGCATCATTTTGTCCTGATCATGATTAATTAACATATAATTAATCACATTTGCACGTCTTCTAAACCTGCCGGTGAAACATTCAGACAGCAGAGCAGCTCAGCAGCAAACACCTTCTGAGGCGTCAGAGCTCAGCAGAGGAACCACTTTGATCGGATTTATTTCAGCCGACACAATCCACTGGAGCCCGGCCAGCCTGGCCCAGATACCGACCTGTGGAAGCAGCTCAGGACGTCTTAGAGAACGCTGGGGGAACATCTTAGAGAACGCTGGGGGAACATCTTAGAGAACGCTGAGGGAACATCTGACAGCTGGGAGGGAAATGTGGAGGACGGTGTGAAGGAAAGAAAAGTAATGAACTGAGTAAAAGAGGCTGAAGGAGAAGCTGAAGCTCTGCAGAGTTCCTCCTCTGATGATGGTGATGAGTTTAAAGTTATTTGAGTGACTGTTGTGAATGTTGCCTGTTCTTTAATGTATGAATAAATCTGAGGACGACTGTAGCTGCTGATGGACCTGAACGTCTCTTTCTGTGTCTCAACACAACAAACTTCTCTTTCAGATCCAACTTTGTCAGCAGGTTCGTACAAAAACAAGAGTTCTCTGTTCACGCAGTTTAAAATCTGCACAAATCTGCTCAAACAACCGACGAAACGTAAAGAATAAAAGATAAAAACTCCACAAATGTCCACTCAGACTCAGAGCTTCTTATTCTTTGTCTCGTCTCATCAGCTTCTCCTGCGTTTAATCCGAGTGGAGAGTTTGTCGTGTGAATGTGTGGAGGACGAAATCATTTTTAAAAAGCCTGAATGAAAAGAAGAATGACGGAGGAATCCGACGCCACAAAGAGCGAGAAGACAAAAGAGAAAGTAAACCGGCAGCCAGACAAAGAGGAAGAGCTGAAAGTGGCAGAGAGGGAGTGTGATTCAGAGGTCAGACACAAACCCAGAGTCCAGAGGAATTCACACAAAACCATTTCTCACCGAGTCCTCGGGCAGCTTTATTCTCCACAACATCCATCAGCTCCGTCCCAGCAGGACGCTCAGCCTCTTTACAAACAGCTGACTCATTAATTAACTGCTCCGTCAAACGAGAGACAATCATCACGTTGTGCTGCTCACAGAGTTTGTAGCTACAGTTTTCTTTAAAGTCTACTTATTACTAATTTACTGTATTTAAAGCAGCACAAATGTTGGTATTTATCAGACGTCTGCTGTTGTTGGAAAGAAACATAACGGAAATTAATGAATTAAAAATAGTAAATCGGCTTTACTTTACAAATTATCCTCGTTTTGTTAAACCAAAGAGAATAAAAGTTCATAACTAAACTCCTTCATTATTACGGGTTATTATAACTGAGTTTATATATTAATTAATGATCATATATTAACTGTATGATAGCAGGAACCTGCCATTTAAAGCTACACTTGCTCATTAATAAAGTTCATCAGAAGTGAATATGTACAGTAGAGATAGCAGTGACGACATGCTACCACCTGTTTACTGATCGATCGATTGATTGGGATCAATAACAGTTTGTCTCCTGCTGCTCTTCTGTTTTTCATCTTTTTCTGTTCCGTTTATTGTCCACTAACTCTCAGATCTTAAAGCATTATAAGTTATTGTTGTTCAGACGCTGGCTCAGGTTAATCTGTAGCTGAATACTAACTTAGCCGCTAGCTGTTAGCATAGCATTAGCCGCCGTGAAAGCAGCTAATGTCCTGATTTCTGTCTCTGCAGTTTGTCAGCTAGAACAGATTGTTAAAGTTAACCCGACTTTAGAAAGAGGTTAAGATGCTCCAGCTAACATCAGCCACGGGCTAAGAGGCACAGCTAACCTCTTAGCAATAGCCGTAGCCTAGCACCATTAGCAGAGTGGAGTGTTATCGAGGTGTTTTGTGTAACATCAGGAATGTTTCTGGAAGTTTCTGCTGCTTCACCTCCTATAAAGTTCTGCTAATTGACCAGAGCTGATCGGCTAATGAGCTCCTCTGTCTCTCTGTGTAAACAACAGCTGTGATTGGCTGTTACTCATGACATGTAACAGCCAATCAGACAGAGCAGTGGGCGGGACCACAGACTGAGTCAAAGCAGCACATTTCTTTATTATAATCAGCCAGTAAAAATAACGATATTAATTATCTAAAAATACCAAATATGGGCGTAATAATCGGTCGGTCCCTGTTACAGCCGTTAAAGTGTCTCCCAGGTTGTGTTAAAGTGGACAAAACTCCACATGAACCCACAGGACTGACTTCTGCAGTAATACGACATGTTTTTGTGTATTTTTCCTTCGTTTTTCTGTAAATCATCCTGTGATCTGGATTAAAGCATCAACACATGGACTTGTTGTTGCAGTGAAGTTGCACAGAAACGTCATTTCTATGAGATAAAGCTGCACAAACAGGTTTCAGGTGTTTTCCTGTTTACAGAAGGTTTCTGCTCCTCCTGTCGCCTCCATTCACACGATACAAACACTCCCAGCGTCTCCAGCTGCACTGACGCAGAACATTAAATATGCATGTGAACGCTGTGGGTTCTCCGGAGAACCGTAACTCAGCCGTCACCTCCCCCACCGACGCTCAGGTGAGCCGGGGGAGGAGCTCCGCCCCTCCGGCTCCATGAATAATGGAGGCAGCAGTGCATGCTGGGAGGTTGGAGCAGGCTTACATAATGTGGAACACTGAGGTTCTCACTGAGGTTCTGCTGTTTGGTTCCTCACAAACGTCTTCACAGAGATCGACGATCTAATCAACAGTTTGTGCTGATTGCTGATAAATCACTGCTGCGTTCAGTGACAGAGGAAACGCTGCTGTTTGATGAACTCTTGGTTTAAAATATGGTGATTTTAAGTGTAATTATTTCAAATATTTACAGTTTTTTTTTTACAGATTTTCCTTGTTTCTGTAAATTACAGATGTTTACTTGTAAAATTACAGGAAAAAAAACATTATTAATTTACATGTTAAAACTAACAAAACAGGCTAAAACTGTAAATAATGTCCAAATTAAATAAATATTAATTTAAATTTTGCAGCAATTGGCTGTAAAATTACACCAAACCATTCTGTGTTTACAGGTATTTGCCATTCTTCTAAAAAAAAACAATTATGTATACTAGGAAATAAAATTACTAATTGAAGTGTTATTTTACAGATTTTCCCTGTTTCTGTAAATTATAATTACTTGCAAAATTACAGGAGAAAAAAAGTATTAATCTACATGTTAAAACTAAAAAACAGGCTAAAATTGTAAATAATGTCCAAATTAAATATATTTTAATTTGTTCTTTCACAGTAAATTTACACTCAATCAGCAGAAACCATTGTGATTTTACAGGTATTTGTTCTCCTTTGAAAAAATATATACGTATATTGGGAAAAATTGCACTAATTTTATTGTTATTTCTCAGATTTTTTCCCTGTTTTGATGAAATACAGATAATATCCAGTAAAATCACAGAAAAGTATTAATTAAAAGTATTAATTTATATACTGACTACAAAATAAAATTAAATAAAGTGAATTAACTAAATGAAAGCAGCCGTATTTACATAAACCACTGCAGCCACTTTAAAGGTAAAGTCAGTGATCAGAGAACGTCTCCTCCAAACTGCTCAGCCGATTAAAAGGAATTTAAAGTTAGACGTCCAACTAGAAAACCACCATAAGGTCCCACAATCTAACAAAGTCCAGGAGAACACTGCGTCTACAGCCTTCGTTTCATTTTCCACATCAAGTCCAGCAGATCAGCCACAAGCTGAACATCAACAACCACCAAACTCCATCTTTAGTTTCTCATTTATCCCAAAAAACCTCCAGCTGAGTCACTCGGATGTTTTAGGGTGTTTCTCTGCCTCTGAGCAGAGCATCATCATCATCATCATCATCATCATCATCATCCACATCCACATCATCATCATCATCACCACCATCATCATCAACATCACCACTATCACTATCATCATCATCATCATCATCCTCATCCTCATCCACATCCACATCCTCATCATCATCATCATCATCATCATCATCACTATCATCATCATCATCATCATCCTCATCATCATCATCATCATCACCACTATCGTCATCATCATCGGCGTCCAGCTCACCTGCTAAAGTCCAGTCGGCGTCTCACAGAACCTCAGTCAGAACGTTTGGATCAGCAGCCTGAACAGAGACACAGACAAACACAGTTCATATCAGCACAAACTGAAACTATTTCACCTGCTCATGAAGAAGAGCTGATCTGCAAACCAGTAAACATGATGCGGATCATCTGTGCTGATCAGACGACTTCAGAAGCATCAAACAACCTGATTCAGGAGAAAAGTTCACATTTCATGGCTCTGAATCGTCTTAAATCCTAAAGTTTAAAGAGAATTTAAAAAGAAAAAAGAAAACAGTTGTCTTTCCACATCACTGTCGAGCAAATTCAAACCAAACTATTAAAGTGTTGTAAAGAAAATGTTTTAAAAAATTGGAACTCAGACTTTTTTTATTCCATGAACTGTTTTGGAGGAAATCAACTGAAAAACTGATTGTGTCAAATGTTGCTGTTTGATAAACACGCGACTAATTAGAAATCCTCTAATGAAGCAGATTGATTTATTTCTACAAACACTCTACTGTCTGGATCTGAAGCTCACACAACACCTCCAGGACGACACGAAGACGTCTCCGTGTGAAAGACTTTTATTTACAGAAGCGTTGAATCATAATCGTGTTTGTGTTTCCTTCGTCCTGCATCTTGTAAACAGATGGAGCCCGAATGTCATCACGCAAACAAACAGAGCAAACAGGAAGGTGAGTGTCCACCTGCAGCTGTCCACACACTCACACACACATCCACACACTCACACCTGACCGGGAACACACACACACATCTACACACACCTACACACAGATTAGGTCTCATTAAGGTTTCTCTAAACTCTCATTATCGCAGCTTATAGCGACATGTTGCCACCTGCAGGAGTGTGTGTCGCTATTTCAGCTGCTCACACACACACACACACACACACACCTACACACACACACACACACACACACGCTCAGAGTGACAGCTGGACGGCGTGAGCTGCTGCTAATCACCGGTTCATCCTCCGGCGGAGCTGCAGCTCAGTGCAGGTGAAGGCGGCAGCAGCAGCGTCGCTCTAATGGACGGACGTCTTCCAGCCTAACAGCCTATCAGTCTAACAGTCTACCAGCCAGGTGTGTGTTCGTCCAGCAGCAGGTGAAACACTCACGTCTGACAGCTTCTCAGCTCCGGAGCTCGAGCTGTGAAGCTGTCAGAGTTTCCTCCTGAACAACCTCCAACACGTCGTCCGTCTTTACAAACATCCAGATTGTTTAAAACCAGGAGCTCCAAGAACGAGAGCTTCAAACGTAGATATTCATGAAGTTTTTAATTCATATATTAAATACTTTCTGAGGTAAAAACATTTATAAAAAACTGGCCGTTGACCTGATTTAACGCACTTTGGAATCTGAGTCCTGTTTTCTTACTTAGAGCAGAACAACCAACTGCTCAGTCAGTTATAAAAATAACCTGATTTCCATTTTTGTGACCAAATATTTGCCATTAAAAGTTCTCTTTGTGTTCAGTTGTGTGTTACTGTGACCTGCAGCTACATCTGGTTCAGGAAACATCACCAGTTGATGCTCAGAGACTCTTCATGAGTTTCCTTTTTTAATTTTAATTCTTTAACTCACTCGTGATCAGATTATTTGATCTACAGACTCTGAATCAGCGTCATGATGAGAAACAGTTCCTGAGACGTTCTGGTTCAAACGATCTTGACTGTTTCCTTCATTCGTACTTTGTTAGAAATCGTCGTCGTAGTTGAAGCTCATTAATCAGATAAACGATGATTCTGCTCCTCTCTTCAGGCTTCGTCAGACAGAACATTGTGACTGAAGATCAGATCGATGACTGACACCATTCTCTGACATTAGACTCAATAATTAATCAGGAACATAATTGGCACTCATGGATAACGAGGACAACTGACACTATCTCAGCTGGATGAATGTATAAAACAAAAAGATGTAATTAAGCTTTTTATACAGTGAGTCAACAACATTAGAGGAATTTAAGCCGTACTAAGGATCACACTGTCACTACCAGCAGCTCTATGACCGACCGACTGCTTCGTCTGTTCAAGTCGACGCTCCGACGTCGACCCGATCGGGCCGAACACCCGACGTGCTGCTCCTGGACCGGCTTTGTTTCACCCTCCGAGCGGCCGTCGCTCTTTTTCTGGGAGGTTAAAAACAAAAACACACACATTTGCGGCGCGTTGATGCTCTTGGCAGGCGAACGCGGGAGTTTTTGTGTCGGGTGGCCGCGAGCCGAATTACTCCTGCTGAGCACGAAGACGTCTGACGAAGGCTGACAAGCAGAAAATATGCTCGGATCTCGCACCGTAAATCCAGAACCGATCATGTCGAGTCCTGGGAGGCTGTTGAGTGAATTAAGGCTGATGATCGGCCTGTAACGGCTGATTTTATGATTGTTTGCTGTAATAAATGTGAGAAACGGCGTCCAGCAGAGCAACAAAAGCCAAAAACTGACCATGTTCACTCTGCTATTGATCAAAAACATGGCTGCTGCTGTTTGAGTGTGATGCTGGATAATAACGGTGGATAAAACGGGTGCATGCAGAGGACAAACACTCCAGCGGCCATGGTTAGGACCTGGAGGGAGCTGGTTGTTCCTGTCGGAGGTGAGAAGCGTCACCCCGGGGGAGGAACAGGACGGGAGAGGGAGAGCAAATGATGTTGGCCTGAGAGAAAACATGAAACCGTATATGAGACAGAAACAGGAAGTGAAGAGGTTGTTTTAAAAGGCAATAAAAGTCTGATGTGATTTCCTGTCATCCTGTTTTTATATTTCCAGAACCTCTATCTGACAACAACACGATTAAACATCCTCAACGCTTTGTTCTGAAAATGGTTTAAACTGTAATCCGTGCTGCTGTAATCCCACCGTTTGTATTCTGACAGTCATTCATATAATTCTGTTGTGTAATTAGCTCCCTGACAGCCGATACGCTCTCTGCTCGTCACGGATTTGTTTCCTCTGTGGCAGTAAAACACAAGACAGGAGCCTTACAGTCAGGTTGGACTGGGCCCACTAGAAACCCACCAGAACACCTGCTAGCGTAGCAACATTAAAGCTACTAATGCCATATAAAAAGTATTCAGTCCCCTCTGAAGTTTTCCCTTTTTTTAAGAATACATTGT
>NW_007579049.1:168892-171217 GCF_000690725.1 Stegastes partitus | reverse complement strand
TATTGGACTCTAGTCCAGATTTAATAGGAGCTTTTTTCAACAGAGTCTTTCTTTTTGGTAAAGAACATTTAACAGTTGTTGCGTGAACAGTTTTGTAACGTCTTGTGTAACATAAAGCACCACAGATGAAACGTGCCAACTTTCCTTAATTCTGATGTGAACATGATTCCTTCTGGTGGAAACGTGGGAGGAAGAGAGCGAAAAAGAGAAGATCTCAACGAGAAGAAAATGTAAGTCGTGGACGAGAGCAGGGAAAGAGAGACTTCCTCTGTTTGACAGCGAGAGAGACGAGGGAGTATTTATAGATAATAGTGTTATAGTCGCTTCAGCGGTTACGTCAGAAAGACTGAAGGGAAGGACTGAGTGGAGAAGGACAAACTGAAGGAAGGAAAGGGGGCGGAGAGGACCAGGAGGAAGGAGGCAGGAGAGAAGACGAAGCTGCTCGATGATGATGATGAAGAGCAGGAGGAGAACCAGGAGGAGGACGGATGGAGAAGGGTTAACAGGAATCAGCAGATGAAGAGGAGGAGAAGGAAGGAGGAGAGCAGCTGATTAAACTCTGCTTTCTGTCTTTGGAGGCCGATATCTGAACAAATGATCTCATGATGTTGGCATTCGAGCGTATCGGCTGAAACTCCTCCTCAGAGCGACTCGGCCTCCTTCAGCAGCCTGACCCAGATCGCTGCTGTAATCTGGTCCAAGTCCAGACCGCACCTACAGCCACCTCTATCACTGATTAACCCGCCGACCAGTCGCTCCCCAACACTCAGCTCGTTCTCTTCAAGGAGCCTAAAGCGTCCAGCCAAACAGAAATGTTGAAGCGCTGCTGATCGTATGCAAAGAGTTTAGAATAATGAATCAGAGGTGTGTGGGTCGAATCACTGAGGTGGAGATTGTTTGTCGTTACTTTTAGTGTATTTAAGGTCGTGTTGGGCGACTCTACAATCTACATTTAGTACTAGATTATTTTTAACAGTTGACAGCATTGTTTTGTAATTATTTACTGGGGTTTTCTTGCAGATTTTCCATGTTTTGTTAAATTACCAATGATAAATAGTAAAAATCAAAGAAATAAGTATCAACTTAAATGTTAACTGCAAAAAAAACAGCCACAAAAAAAAAAAACTAATCAGTATTTTTACAAATAAATTTTTTTTTTATGTTTGACCATGAAATTCCTCTGTTTTTACTTAAATCAGCAAAAATGTTACAGATTTTCCCAGTTTCTTGTTAAATTACAGATAATAAATAGTAAAAAAACAGAAAATAAATATTGATTTACATGTCAATTGTAAAACAACAGGGGAGAAATCTTTACACTTAATTTAAAATCAGCAACAACAAAAAAAAGACTTTTCCTGTTTTGTTAAATAATGACAAATAAAACCACAGAAAAAAATATGAATTTACTAATTAAAATTTTAAAAAATAGGTCAAAACTTTAATTGATATTCACATCAAGATTCTGTATTTTTACAAATACTAATTCATTCTTTTGCGTTTGCTCGTTCAAATAAACTCGTTCTACTTTATTTAAATCAGCAGAAATATCACAGAGCTCCTGGTTTTGTTAAATTACATATAGTAGCTTTAAAATCACAGATGAAATAGTATTAATTTACATGTTTTATGTGACAGAAATAGAAATACAACTTTAGATAACGTCCATGTCAACATCTGTATTTTTATAGTTTTCAACGTAACCTTAAAACTACAGTTTAACTGTTTTTAAATCTGTTTAGAATAATGATTTTATTGACCAGAAGAAGCTGCAGACTTCCTGTGTAAACGCTGTTTAGATGTTTTAATTGTCTTTGTCTGTTATTCAGTATCATTACAAAACCTGTTATAATGACAATAAGCTCTGAATCTTTCTTTCAATCCACCAGGAACCGTTTCCTGACGTTCTACAGATTAAATGATTCATTTAGCAAAAACCTGCATCAGTGATGAAACTGAGAATTAGTGGCAGCTGTAGTAATAAATATGACTTATTGATGAGCTTTTATTGCTGGAAATGTCTCCAGTCTGATTGATTTCAGTAAAAACTGAGCTGCAGCCTGAGATTTAAAACAAACTCTGGTTTCTGCTCTCAGTTGTGCATTTAAATCAAATCATGGTTCAGTCTGAACCGCTTCACCCTGAAGTCATGAGTGTGTCTCCCAGCAGACACACAACCCAACAACACACCACGACTTCACCGTGTAATCACGCGCTGATGTAATGCATGCACACACACACACACACACACACACACACACACACACACGTCTCTGAGGCTGCAGGGTGTGAACACAACACTTGAACACAACCACACAGCGCTGC
>NW_007579049.1:166623-167988 GCF_000690725.1 Stegastes partitus | reverse complement strand
TCCACACATTAAGGAGCAAACACACGTCACAGGACTGAAAACTGACTCGACTGTGATTCTGCTGCATCGTCTTCCACATCCGTCGTTTCATGTTGCATCCGGTGAGTTTCTGAGCTGTTTATAGGATCTCTTAATAAAACAACCTTCAGCTTCTCCGTCTGATCAGGTGAAGCTCAAACCGACCTGCAGCAGCTTCTTAATTACAGCCTCGGCGTTCGAGTTTCCTCTGATCCTGAACGCAGCATTAACGGCTCAGACGAGCCTCCTTTCATCTGGATGAAACACTCGAATTAAAAAAGGAAAAACGGGCCCAGGATGCAGCTTTCATCTGGATCCAGCCCGTTTTATGGAGGCTGAGGAGGAGAAAGTGGAGTTCTGTTCAGACAGAACATCCATTATTCAGCGCTGCTGCTCAGCGATACGACGATGAAACTGGTGTGACTGGAGTTCAAATAAAATAATCCACCTTCAGGAGTCATTTAGTTTATAATGTGGATGATGACGCGACACAATCAGCACTGATAGTTGGAGAGCAAAGCCTGGACGATGTCAGAACCTCTGCATCCATCGGGCAGTTAAAGGAGCAGTTCACTCTGTTACAGCTGATTAACAGCAAGTCAGCATCCATCTAAAGGTCAGAAAAGCTGCCAAACATCACATCTAAAGCTGAAAAACGAGTTCATACTGAGCTGATTTATCGTAGAAAAGCAGAAAAGTAAAATCTAGTCATTATTATACAGGAAGTTTTGCTGTTTGCAGAAACTCGTTCTCAAGCGTTTCTTAAAAATGTCGTTAACTGTGTAAAATCCACTTCAGAGAGAATTTACTATTAAATAAAGTCTGTGTTTGAGGCCCAGCGGGTGGATTTAACACGAGTTCATCCCACAAAAACGCCGACACGTGAAGTAAAGACTGAAACACCGGAACTGCTTCGGCTCTTATTGTCGGATTCTGTCTGACGGCTGACGACAGGTGAGACGACAGGTGAGACGACAGGTGAGACCACACACTCAGAGACAACTGGCTCCGGTCGGACCGTAAAACCCTCCTACAGCCTCACCCCGGTAACCACGGCAACCACCCAGCCAACGATCAGTCAAAATATCAACGGTCATGCCAACGACCAGGAAACGGTTCATCGGTCGGCCGGTCGACTCGTCGGTCCGGTCCGGTCCGGTCCGGTCCGGTCCGGTCCGGTACCGGTTCAACATCCTGAACGTGTTCATCTGGAGTTTAACCGTCAACGAAGCTTCAAGTTTGAATTTAATGATCAGTTTCTGTCATGTTTGTCGATCAACGTCACTCAGTCCTGAAAAGTTTCCGGAACTTTAACAGTTTATGCATTAAAAAAGAAAAAGTGCTGAA
>NW_007579049.1:156162-165968 GCF_000690725.1 Stegastes partitus | reverse complement strand
AACATTTGTAAATAAATACAGATTTCTGACGTGGATATTATTTACATTTTATAGTCAACATGTAAATTAAAACTTTTAATTAATAATATGAACTTTTAAATTCATGTTTTCTAGATTTTTTGTGATTTTACTTAATATCTGTAATTTAACAAAAATGTTCACAAACTACAATTTTTCAATCCTCATTACGTTTGTCCTCATTCAAAACTTTTATTTCAGAAACTTAAAGCAACATCTTCAAATGTTTTCCTGAAGAAACGCAGAAAATCTGACCTGAAACGCTGCAGTTCTGCTTTAAAAGATCGTCTGAAGAGCTGCTGGATAAATGTCTGACCGGTTTTAAGTTTAATGTGCATAAAAACTAAAAAACAAGGGTTCAACAAATTAACTTTCTTTGAGGACGTTCTTCTAAATTGAATTTTAAACAACTTCTCACATTCTCAGGTGAATAATCTGCAAACTTTTCTATTTACTGCGTCTTTAATCCACTTTCTGCTGGTTTCACTTGAATATTTTTGTCCGTCTTTTCCTTCCTGTCAGCGTTCAGTCTGATGCCTGCAGGACGATAAAACTGATTCTGATGTGATTAAATAAAGACGCGTTTAAATCTCTGACTTTGATCCAGATCAGACTAATCTGCCCTCAGACACCAGATTACAGAACATCATGAAACATCTACGATCCTCAACACTGGAGGTGAAACTTTCCTAACATCAGAACAACGAGCTGCAGAACTCCAGAAAGCGGAGCCGGTCTGCGGTCCGATGCTCCTCTGAGGCCCGTCCAGGTCGATATGTGATGATGGGAGGAAACGACGTCCTGATGCTGATAAAGAAGCAGCAGCAGCAGCAGCTCTGGACTGAGAGGGATCGATAGAGCAGCAGATGTACAGACTGGAGCTGCTGCTGCAGAAACAGCGACTGAGCTGAAGTGAGGTTTGTGCTGAGCCATGTGGAAACTGAGCTCCAGCTCCAACAGTGGATCACTGAAGGAACTTTAAGGTGATTTAAAGCACAAAGAGCCGCTCTGGAGGCTCCAGGGTGATTAAATGAATTCATGTTAATTGGATTTGTGGTTTCTGTCTCTGGCTGATGAGGATAATTGGACTAAAGCCTGATTATTTGTCTAATTTTGAGTTTTTCAGCCACAGAAGAGCCTAAAAACCCAAACTGGAGTGGGTCCGGTCCGGCTCTGATGAACCCTTTAAGGTGGATTTCAGACATGCAAAAGTGGAAAATGGCAGATTTCATTCATTCAGCCTCCAGAGAAGCTCCCGTGCTGCTCCGGTCCGATCCAACCGGGAGGAGACCGCTGGAGCCACAAACCGTCCCTCCACCCACATCACCGGCCGGTTCGCCGCTGCGTGGCCGGGCTCGGGTCGCTGTGAGCGGGCTGGACGGCCTGCAGGCTCCGGGGCGGTGATGCCTGGATGGAGGGAGAGAAGCGTCCCCGCTCAGCCCCGTTAACCCTTCACGCCGCCGGGCTGAGCCGCGGCGCGCCGAGCCCCGGCCGGACTCACCCACAACGAGGCTCACTCACCGCGGGTCCGGTTCCGAACGTCGATCCCAGCCGGTTCTCCGCCACCGGGAGCCTCCGTGTCATGTATTCGGTGAAGTGTGCTCCCCGTCGGCTCCGCCTGCTGCTCGGCTCCGGTCAACTCGCGGCTATTGTTAGCAGCTCATAGAAACGCAGCGACGGAGCGCATTGGTCACCGGAGAGACGCGTCACGGCGCCGCCATGTTGGTCCGGTGGAGCCTCCGGTGGCCGGTTCCGGTCCGCTCACCGGAAAAGTAAAACACATTTTTTACTAAAATATAAAACAGTCTGGATTGTTATGAATGAAAGACGTGAACAGGTGATTTGTTTAGATTAAAAATCCAAATGTCACAATAAAAGTCTTTAATTTTCTACAGTTTTATAATAATTATAAATCAGATATTAGTGGAAAAACGTGTCTTTTGCTATAAATCACTCCTTAATGTTGAGATATTTATCATCCATAACATTTATAATAATGAAAATAAAAACATTTTCCTCCACATTGTTTATTTTAATTATAATAAACTGTTTTTTTTTCTCATATTCTGAACCATAAATCTCCACTTCAGCAGCACTTCAGGTTTATTTTTATCTATTTTTTTTAATAGTTTTTACAGAAGATATTGTATCTATATCTATCTATATCTATCTGTATCAGCCACAGCCTGATTTATAAAACATTTCATTTAAAATGTGGAGTTTTGTGTTTTTTTTCTAACTGTTGACAAAATCTTCTGAAACATGAAGCAATAAAATTCTTTCTGTTTCTACAGAAACCAACAGTTTTATAATAATTATAAAGCAGATATTAGTGGAAAAAAACATGTTTTCTGTTATAAATCATTCTCTAATGTTGAGATATTTCTCATCCATCACATTTATAATAATGAAAATAAAAACGTTTTCCTCCACATTGTCTATTATTGTAATTATAATAAATATCTTTAAATGCTGCTTCCTCAAAACTGTTTTTTCTCATATTCTGAGCCACAAATCTCCACTTCAGCAGCACTTACATCTATTTCCATATATTTTTTTAAAAATAGTTTTTACAGATGATTTTGTTCATATATTCTATGGACGCCCGTTTATGCCAGTAAAAAATATTTTTAAAAGTTATTATTATGAGATAACATTTAGTTTAAAAAAATAAAAATAAAATAAAAGTGGTGTATTTTTCTGGCTGTTGACAATATTTTCTGACAAATGAAGCAATAAAAGCAAAAACCCAG
Organism: Stegastes partitus; assembly: GCF_000690725.1. Taxonomy (NCBI): domain Eukaryota; kingdom Metazoa; phylum Chordata; class Actinopteri; family Pomacentridae; genus Stegastes; species Stegastes partitus. The sequence continues at coordinate 163,197 of NW_007579049.1, read as the reverse complement.
CCCATAATAACCTTTAACTGGTGTTTTAGCAAAATCAAACTGACATCTGGAAGGTGCTTCTACAGTTCTGCTCTGAAAAGTCATGTCAATAAGGGCAGATATATGTATATTTATGTATATATATGGACGTCATTTTTATATTTAAACATACATTATTAGAAAACTTGTATCACAAAAATCATTGTCTTATTTTAATTAATCAAAAAGCTTCACAGTGAAATCTGTTCAGTTTTACACTATTTACATGTCGTCTGCCCCTAAACGAACCAAAGGATTTATATTACAACTATATATTCTTTTCTTTCTGCACGTGAAGTTTTGTTCTATATATATATATATATATAATTTTGCATATGAATTTATATATATATATTTAGAATATAGTTTAGTTCAGTGTGAAGTTAGCTCATCAGATTTGTACTTACTGTGATTTATTAAACACAGTTTAAAGCTGCTTGTTGTCTAGTTTTCTGTCTCTGGAGCCTCCAGAAGCTGCAGAACTCTGGTGTTTCCTCCTGGACCGGACCAGAACCCACAGAACTCTAATTGCACATCTTTGGTCAGAACCAGCAGAAGCCCGGAGCAAGATGGCGGCCGCACGGACGCACGTGAGCCTCCTGCTGCATCGTCTGCGTGCCGTGTGCTGCCTTCATGGGTCGCTGGGAATTCAGGGCGACAGATCCTTTAAGTAGGAAAAAAAAATCAGAGAAAATCCCAAATTATGGACACGATGAAGAATGAATAAAGATGGAGATGAAGCAGCTTTTATTCAGTGTCTTCAGTGTTTTAGATGAACGTCGTCTGTGATGTTTGAATCTGGTGATGTGCTGCAGATCTTCCTTTAAGCATCTCAGCACATGTAATGATGGCAAAGATAATACATAAAATAAATGACCCCACCCAGTAATCCTCATGTGGACAATGTCAGTCAGATCCAGAGCTGGAAAATCCTGATCCAGATCCAAACAGCTGCAGACTTCATAAAGGAACGGACACAACGTTAGGAAAATGTGCATTTGTACCTAAACTGATGTAGAAAAGTACAAATTAAAGTGGATCTCAAGAGCATTGATAAATACCAGCCAGGTCTCAACAAGATTCAGGTCTCAAAAACACCCCTAAAACCAGATCCAGGCCTCAGGAGCTCTCCTAGAACAGGATTAAAGTCTCAATAACATCCTAAAACCAGATTCAGAAAGCTCCCGAAACACCAGCCAGGTCTAAAATCTCCTCCTAAAACCAGATTCAGGTCTAAAGAATCCGCCTAACACGAGAGTCAGGTCTTAAAAACGATTCTAAAACCGGATTCCGTTCTCAGGAACACTTCTTAAACACCAGCCAGGTTTCAAAAACGCCCTTTAACCAAATTAAAGTCTGATGAACTTGCTAAAACCAGATTTGGGTCTCAAAAACACTCCTAAACCAGATTTAGGTCTTCAGAGCTTTCATAGACCAGGATTAAAGTCTCAAGACCCTACTCAAACCAGATTCAGGTGTCAGTAACATCCTTAAACCAGATTCAGAAAGCTCCCAAAACACCAGCCAGGTCTAAAAGATCCTCCTAAAACCAGATTCATGTCTCAAGAATGTTTCCACTGCTGGATTCAGGTCTTAAAAACAGTCATAGACCTCATCCAGGTCTCAAGAATACTTTTAACACCAGACTCATGTCTGAAGAATGCTCCTAAAACACCAGCAAGGCCTAAAAAATGCTCCCAAAACCAGATTTGGGTCTCAAGAATGCTCCTACCATTAGATTTAGGTCTTTAAAAAGCTCCTAAAACCAGATTCAGGTCTCCAGAATAGTCCTAAAACCAGATTTGTATCTCAAAAATACTTCTAAAAAACCAGCCATGTTAAAAAAAAACCTCTGAAAACCAGATTAAGGTCTCAAGAACGCTTCCAAAACTAGATCCAGGTTTTAAGAGCACCTCTAAAACACCAGCTAGATCTCAGGAATACTTCTTAAACAAGACTCAGTTCTCAAAACCTCCTAAAAATCTGTTTACAGTGTAGATTTATGTGTGTTGTGTACAGAGTTTATGTAAATGTAATCTTTGTTCAAGAACATTTTCAGAAACTGCTTCTGAAGTTGATTCAGTGTCCTGACATGAAGTCACGGTGACGTCAGGATGAAACAGTCTTTTAGAAATAAAACACTTTTTAAACGTATTATCAGGTTCATCCAGTGAAGACGAGGTTGTTTTTTCTATGCATACGTAGGTTTAGTCAGCGGTGGGCGTCAGAGCCATCATGTGCTGCCAGGGTCACAGAAATCTGCCCCGAGGCCTTCAGAGTCAAAAGTGCGCCTGTAGCTTAAAATGAAACTGTCGCTTTAACCAATCAGATTGAGAGTTGGTGGTCCTTACGATGACATCAGCACTTTCACGTCCTCTGATTGGATGGTCAGAGAGCTCAGCCAAAGCTAGCGGTTCCCGTCTGCACAAGCTAAAAGTTTTACGATAAAGTAAAACTTGTTTTTAAGTTAAGCGAGCGGACATTCTCAGCCCTACAGCGAATTAAAACTTATGACAGAAACACGTATTTGCTGAGCACAATCTGAACCAACTGAACCAACCGCATCAGCCCTGGTAATGAACCAAACAAGTCATTTACATTTTAAGTTATGTTTTACACTCGTTTGACAGGAAACATCTGGATCTGCTACCACACCCTCTGCTCCCAGATAGTCAAACAATTACGACGACTAACAGCGATTTTAACAAAGTTCACCACATCAGAACCAGCCTAGCAGCAGATAAACCCAGACACTAGAATCCAGCCTGGGGTGGGCCGGGCTCTCACTGCTTTAATGCCTTTCTACTGGCTCCTTTCTATTGGCTCCTTTCTATTGGCTCTTTTCTATTGGCTCCTTTCTATTGGCCAGTGATTTCTGGGGAAAAGTCACATAAACGTTGCTCATATCAGGAGAAATATTTTCAGGAGTGATGATCTCACCGTGGATGTTTGGTGTCTGCCATGTCCTGTAGAGGGCGACAAAGCTTTTTATTTACACACCTGTGAACCACAAGAGAAGCTTTACAGTGTGCACCTTCGTCTTCTGTCCTGTAACTATGTGTGGAGCTTCCTGGGATTCACAGTCCTGCAATAATTTGTTGGTATTTTTAATAATGTGAATGCATGAATCAGATGATGTCACTGATCTGATACGTGCATAACTGAAAGACTGCATTTCATAGCTATTGTTCTGCTGCTCTGGTAAAATGTTTGGGGTCACTGGCGAGATGGGAATGTAGATTATATTTCAATATTAGAGCCACTTCAGCTGAAAGGAAAAATAAAATCTGGTGACTGTGCAGCGTCAAAGTTCAACAAAGATCCTCAGAGAAAAAAAGAAACATACACAAATGTTTTCTGTGATCTTTATCTTTCAGCATGAAACACAATCACAGGACAATAAGAAATAATGGAAGTGAAATGAAAAAAAAAAACAATTCAAGGCCTCACATTCTAGTTTTATGTCTGTGATTCTGCTCTAAACAGAAAACGTATTTATTAAACAGAAGTGTGAGCACTAAGCTGGCAGCAGGTACGTTTCCAGAGTGTGGTTCCTCCCTTGGCCGCTCCTCTTTCCCTTATTCAAGTGATCCAGGTTGTGTTTAGAAACCACACGTGCAGCCAGAAGACACTCCCGCTACAGACGATACAGACGTGAGCTCATGTTCTGTCAGGACGTCAAAGTATTTACTCTCTCACTCTTCAAGATGGAGAAGGACGGCGACAACTCAGACTCTGGTGAGATATTTATTGTTGCTCTTTTGAGGTGAACTTGATGTGTGATGTTAAGTTAAATATCAGTATGTTCAATGTAAATGTAAACCAGGCTTTAGGTTTCATAGAACAACATAAAGTAGCTGTTTGTGTGTTTTTATTAAACTAAATCATTAGAAATCTTGATTTTATTTTCAACTCTTCACAACACTGCAGCACGTCAGCAGTGTGTAAATTAAAGAAGAGGTCACTGTTAAAAGCCTTAAGAGGTGATAAAAGAGAAGCAAAGCAGCAATAAAGAGCTGCAAAACAGGTGATCGTTGTGAAATGAGGAGACTCTGCTGTGAGATAAGAACAAACCCAGAAACCATGTGTTTTACTGTCAATCCTCAGCTGGTCATTTATGAGGAGACACAGTTAGTCACACACACAACTCCTTCACTTTGATTGTTGACCTATGAACGAAGTTTATATACTCCTATACTTATAAAATCTTTATCTGAATAAACTTTATCGGTGTAGCCACATAATGAACTAGTGCCACCAGAATCACAGCTTAGACAATGTGTTCACAATTTTAATTTTTTATTTTTTTTAAAATGGTGTTATAATGTAAAATAAACGTATATCTGTCTATCTTTTATTTTGAGTTCGATTCCAAATCCAGACCTCCATGGGATATTCATTTTGATTTACATTGCTCATGTTTATGTTATTTAGTTCTCAGCACATTCCACTATGTCATGAATAAAGACTCTCTACTGGAATTTTAAATTCATTGAGATCTCGGACCACAGCGTGTTGTTGTTGTTCTTGTTGTTGTTGTGATTGTCTGCTGACATAGTTGTGCAGATGCTGCCTGCACAACAGACGACATCTGCACAATCTGACTGTAAAAGGCTTCACGCGGCGTAATCAACTGCTTACAGATGCAGATTCATGACTGTTTCTGAATCTTTGCATTTGCTGCGTCAGAGATGACACACCGGTGTGGCCCGCTCTGCCTCGGCCCTCTGACCTTCCACAGACAGGCTGTGGGAGACCTGGTCCGCCTGAGTCAGGGGGCTCGACGGGCCGAGAGGACCGGGAACTCGTTCAGGGACGGCCTGGTGTTCAGCAGCCGGACGGTCAAGATCCAGGAGAGGATTCGTCTCAGGGTGGAGAGCGATTCGTTCAGGTGGAGCGGAGCTCTGCGTGTTGGCTTCACCAACGTGTCGCCCTCATCCAGGTCTCTGCCTCTGCCCAGCATGGCCTGCCCCAACCTCAGCAGCAGCCCTGGACACTGGGCTGCTCCTGTCCCACAGCTCTTATGTCCAGCAGGTTCAGAGCTGGAGTTCTGGGTTTCTTCAGGTGGCAGCATATACGCCTCAGGCAACAGCCGTCAGTACAAGCTGCTGACAGGAGTGGACCTGAGCCAGCCACTGTGGGCCATGATGGACATCTATGGACAGACCTGCTCCGTTTTCCTCCTGGGTACGTTTACGATAGCCACAGTTTTGTTTGTTCTGCAACACGTTTTTCTTGTTGGCAGAAGGTTTCACAGGCACTGACAATACCAACTGTTTGAATGACGAGGATCAACAGACAACCTGTCATGATGCCTCTTTTACTCGCTGCTGCAGGCTCAGAGAAAAAAGGACTTTGCACGAGAAGATCCTGTCCTGCTCCTGAAGCCACCACCTCCCCTGATGTTTCCAGCCTCAGTCCGAGCGCTGACATCTTCTGTCTCGACATGGAATTCCCAGCAGGTATGAAAGAGTCCAATACTGTGTGAGCTGTTGAATTAAGACTGCTGGTCTTTGTCCGTGTTGTCATGGCGATTCTCTCCTCTGGTCTTAGGTACAGGCTGTGTGGTCTGCATGGTGAGAAAGGCCACAGTCGTGCTGCGCTGTGGCCACCAGTGTTTGTGTAACAGCTGCTGCACCAAAGTCTCCCAGCAGTTTGGTCGCTGCCCGCTGTGTCGATGCAGCTTCAGCAGTGATGCATCAGTGGAGGAAGTGTCTGTGGAGGTCTGAGCTCCACGACGCCGGACGAGAATCAACAAATACAAACTGAAGAGAGACTGGAACCGAGGAAACACTGAATACTGCATGTGTCCTGGTGCAGGAGAATAAACGCTGGAGATCTTTGCTGGAACATCCCTGATTGAAGTCCAACCAGGAAACATGTTGTTCTCACTTTGTCCATATTCTGTAAATGTTGTGCAGCTTGTGTGGAAAGAAGAAAAGTTAATGTTTTGTTAGAAGTTTCTCGTCAGAACTTGAATATTTTTAATGTTTAAATCTTTGTTGTTTAAAATAATGTTAAAAACTGCACTTTATTGTAATTGCTACATAAGGATACGGGTAAACCTTATAGGAAGATATTTATCGTACTCACAGCAAAATGTTCGATGTTATTTATTCATATGTTTATTTATGAGAAATGAAATCTAGAAACTGAATGTTTTAGTGGTGATCCAGGATGCTTGTCTATGGGGAGCGTCCACAGTAATTAACTGGGTGTGACAGACACAAGATGAATCTACACAGAGCAGCTGTCAGCTATTGATAAGCATGCAGCCTTCCATTTTATTATAGATCAGTGAATGATTAACGATCTGACAACCCAGGTGCAGACACAGACACAGACAGGTGAACTTATCAAAAGAATTTAAGTGACAGAAGAAAGAAAACTAAATAAAGGGAGGAAGTTAAACTGAGAGGAAACACAGAACGAGGGAAACTCAAACTTAAATCACAAAGGGGGCAAAACTACAATAACCTAAGAAAAACTCAAAACTAACACCTGAAGGGAAAACTGCTGAATAAACGAACTAAACCAACCAAACGGGGATTCTCATAGTTCAGTAGGTATGTTGTAAATATATTGTAAAATCTGCTTTGCATTAAAGTTTTGACCTTTTTTTTTCTCACCTAAGTGCAAATAAACACAATGACACACTTCACTGGAACATCTCAGCTTCCTTCTCAGAAGCTAACTCTGAGGAGGCCTCAGCAGAATCTGGTAAACTGGAGCAACAGCGCCCCCCTCTGGTCATCTGGAGGCTTTCAGACCATCCACCATGTCAGGTCATAATGTTCCACAGTTTTACTCTAATGAACGTTCCCTAACCTCCATCATATTAACTAAATATAGGGAACATGTCTTTCAGGTTCTCTATCATGCTGTATGTAGCTGAGGAACACTTTGTCATGTTCCTGTTTTCTGCCTTATAAACACACATGATTCAAACAGTCTTTGTTTTATTGATCTGGTCCAGATTCTGAGCACATCTGCACCGTTAAGGCTAACGGTTCACGT
>NW_007579049.1:152631-155299 GCF_000690725.1 Stegastes partitus | reverse complement strand
TGCTATCTGTATTTTTACACGTTTTTTTTTTCTTTTTCACAAATAATCATTTGTTCTTTTAAAATGTTACTGTTCTCTGTTTACTGAATTATAATCACTTTTAAGTGTGGTTTTTATGATTTTTCATCTGTTGTTGTTAAAGTACAGATAATACTGCACTTAATGACTTTCTGACTTTTATTCTGCAGAGAGAACAAACTGCTCTGATGTTTCAGGTCAGGCACTCAGAGCAGAGACAACAGGAAACGGGATTATGTTTCGTTTTATTTTAAACCCAGAAGGTCAGAAGTTTGACCTTAATATCCATCCAGAAGCACAACGCAGGCCCAAACGCTCCAACTGTAGAAGCAACAGGACAGACGTTCATCGTCTGTTTTGTTAAAGAAAACATGTTAAAAAGCCACAAGTTGAATATTGTCCTGATTATTTACTACGTTTGTTTACACTGAGACTTTAGTGTCATTGGCTTTGTTTGTTTTTTAATAAACTGAAGTAAACTTCTCACCTGTGAAGCCATTTTAATGTAAATGTAGATTCCACAGCTTTGATCTTTATGGAGGACTCAGACAGAACAGAGTCCATCAGATCCAGATGAATAAATGGATCCAGCAGAGGCCACAAGGAGGTACTGATCCCCAGAAAGGTTCGTGTTTATATGGATTTATCCACATTTCTACTAAAATACAGTCTCTGGTCACATTTCACCAACTGCTGAGGCTCAAACATCAGTAGAACCTGATGATGGAAAATATGACAGGATGAGTTTTATTTGTTTGTTTGTTTGTTTGTTTTTTGCTATTTTGACAAAATGCTGACGTGGACTCACAAAACTGGTGCTCACGGGCTCTGTGTGTGTGTGTGTGTTGGGCAAAGTTTTCGTTGTTTTGGTGACAGAAACACTCCGGTCTGACATGAAACACTCACATTTCACAAATAACAAAGAAGTGTGGACCTAATGTGACAGGGACTGACTCAGAGGAAGAGTCCAGAGATGAAGCAGAGAAGAGCAGAAACAAAGCTGAGAGGAGGAGACTGCGGAGGTCAGCCACTTCCGCACCATGTGAGCCACCGGGACTGCAGCTCATTTGTTCCCGGGTGGAGCAGCATCCTCCGGGCGGAGCAGCAGCCGCAGCACCGCAGACCTCCATCCTCCTGATCCGGAGTCCTCAGCGGCCGAAGGCAGCGTCAGTCCCCGGCAGGGAGCGCGGACAGCCGGCAGACATGAGCGCGGACGTGGCGGTGTCTCTGTCGCTGCTCGCCGGGATCGTGGCTCTGAGCGATGCCACCCGCAGATTGCTGACTCGGGCCCTCGCGCACACCGGGCTGTCGGTGTACGCGGTGGAGCTCGTGTCCACCTTCCAGCTGTGCTGCTGCACGCACGAGCTCAAGCTGCTGTCGGAGGTCGGCGGGATCGAGCCTCGCCTCGCGCTCACCTTGACGTACGTAGCGGCCGTGGTGCACGGGCTCACCTTCAGCGGCGCCATCGGGAACCCGTCCGGTGCGCTCGAGCACGCGTACCGCGCGCAGCTCTCCGGCGGGTGCGCACTGCGGCGGATCGTGTGTCAGTTCGCCGCTGCCGTGGCTGCGCGAGCCGCGGTCCCGGTGCTGTGGAGCATCGGGCTGTCCGGGCTGCACGCGCGGCACAAGCTGCTCGGTTTCCGGTGCATCAGCCCCATTCACGCGCCCCTGTCGCAGGCCGCCGCCGTGGAGCTCGCGTGCGCCTTCGCGGTTCAGACCGTCATCACGCACACGCGGTCGGTGGAGGAGAAATACCGCGTGCACGCGGTAGCCGCGACCATCACTACAGTGGTGTACGCAGGTAAAGTTCCTCAAGTGATCACAGACTCACATCCACTGGTTGTACTGGTCATACTGGTGATACAACCTGGTTGTACTGGTCATATGAACTGGTCATACTGGTGATACACCCTGATTGTACTGGTCATATGAACTGGTCATACTGGTGATAGGGCTCATACTGGTCAGACTGGAAGACCTTCTCTCTGCTCTTGAAGCTGCTTCTTTGTTCTACAGCAGCTGTACCTTCATGAACAGATGTTCTGTAGATCTCTTGTGTTTTGTGTTTCCAGGCGGCAGTGTGACAGGAGCAGTGTTCAACCCAGCGCTGGCCTTCTCCACACAGTTCCCCTGCAGTGGACACTCCTTCCTGGACTACTGCTTAGTGTACTGGCTGGGACCGCTGCTGGGTAAGACCAGCACAGGCTGGAGAACAAACCTTCACACAAGTCAGTTCACTAGAGACTGGATCAGTTCCACATCATGATGCTGCCACCCCCGTGCCTCTCAGTGGGGACGGTGTGTCTGTGATTTGGTGTCCATTCTACCACAGCATTTAGTCTGATGACCAAAAAGTTCTGTTTTGATCCATCTTGTTTTAAATTAAAGCACATTTCTGTGTATGAAGTATGAATGTATGAATGCACTTTAGAGACAAGCGGTTTCACATTTGACCACATGTCAGTGTGTCTCTGGCAGCCGCTCAGCCAGGCATGTTGAAAGTGTCGACACTAATCTGATAAGCTGCTTAAACGTTAAATTCTCATGACTCATTTGTTTCACACAAGTGCACACGTTTTGTATTCATCGACAGCTGGAACAAGGACTTAAAATATTGCTCGAAGCTTCAGATTTAGTTGTGCTTTTTTGT